>NC_088931.1:45095000-45265000 GCF_038396675.1 Hydra vulgaris
AGTTGTCCATGTTTGGATGTAAAACTTTCATGCAGTCATAGAAGATGATTGAAATTAAAAGAAATGCTGAATTTTTATAAGCAAATGTAATATCAATTTTTAAACATGTTATAAAAAATTGAACTTTTAACATATCTTCAACATTTTTCCTATTACTCAAAACAACCCTGGATGTGTTTGGTAATACAAATTCTGTACTCTTAAGCACCTAGCCTCTGGGTAATGTAGGCTTACATTAGAATATTTTAAGTTTATTAGAAAGAAAATTTTGTTGATTCACTAGAAAAATAGTCAAACTCATTTAAAGCTGAAAATCAGTTTAAAAGTCATGTCTCAAAACCATCTGCTTTGAAAACAATAATTTTTATTCTAACTTGGATAATTAAAAACTCAACGCACTGACGAGCTATTATCTATCAAAACACTCTCAATAAATTGAAAGAATTCAAATGTATGGTTGTGTATAATGGCAGATATTTTTCATTCAAAAAGTACTTCGACAAAAAAAACCCTTCGTTTTTATAGCATTAAAATTGGTGGTAATAAATAACTTTTTCAAATTCTGGTTGTTTGCTTCCAGTCATTTTATATACAAAATTTACTTTTTTTTCTTGAATCCAAATGTCATACTTTTTTTAGCTGTAAAAAATAAGATATAGAATTTCAATACATTTTTTAAAAAAATTTATTTTTGCCTTTCTTTTTCTTATCTAAGTTTTTTATTTTTTTATTAGTATACGTATAGGTATATAGGTTAATGATTTTGACTAATATAAAAATGGTATAGATTTTTTATAATATGATAAAAATATTATGTATAATTTAACATTATACGTGCTTACATGGTTTATGATTGTTTTTAAATTACAAATGTTTTTAAATTATGAAATATTAATGAAAAGGAAATGTTGTAAAATTATTAGGAAATTTTATTAATGAAAAGGAAATGTTTTTATGGAATATTTGTGGTTTGTTATTTTATATAAATTTACATGAAATTTGTAAATAAAAGAGTTTGATTAAACAAATCACTTTAAAATATGACTGAGAAAAATAGTTTTGGTTATACAAAATGTTGTCCATTTGATGAATGTTTATGTGGGCAGCATTTTAGTTCAAGATTAACTGTATTATTAAAATGTAATAAGCTAACTAAAGTAATTGACGATGGTTTCACCGAAAAACATGTAATTTAAATAATAGACCTTACAAAACACTTTTTAAACTAAATCTTTTTATCGGGACTTTTTCATGATAGAGCTTATGGTACAAGCAAAATCGCTTTATGCGATGGGCATCAACAGTTAAGTTTTTGCAACATTTTTTATTAATTGTAACAATAAGTTTTAAAAAATAATTACTTAATTAGCATACAATTTGATTACAAACAGTTTGTAACGTTGTCAAAAAAAAATCAAGTTGTGTGCTAAATATCAAATCAATTTTTTGCATAGTAAATTTAAACATTTGAAATGTCAGCAGCCGCGTCGCAGTGGTTAGGGAATAAGTCTCCAATCTAGGTCTAGGGAATCTAGGTCTAGGGAATCTAGGTCTAGGGAATCTAGGTCTAGGGAATAAGACATAGTCTCCAAGATTTTTAAGTTTAAATCCCACTCAAATCACGCAAACGTTGTCAAAAAAAATCTCTCTAGCTAAGCTAGATATTGATTCACTTGGATTTTGTCACACTTTGTTCTTTAGTTCTTACAAATTTTCTTGGACCTCTATGGTTTAGTTTCCCTTTTCCACTTTTTTCTAGATCTTTAATGAATCGGTAAGCATTTGAATTATGAAGCTGTACTTTCACTGCTTTGCAAAGCAGTGAAAGTACAGCTTCGTAAGAGAATTCTCTCAAAAATGAAAATGAAAGATAAAAAGAGAGTCAAATCATTTTTTCGACAGCAAATTATTTTTTCATTTAGCAGAATGTCCAAAGAACGCCGCATGATATATAAAATTATTTTGAACGAATAATTATTAATTTTTGATTATTACTTTATATTCTGTATTATTGCTGATATATTGGGAGAAAAATACGGAAACAATATGCAATATTATTATTTATGAAGTAACAGATTTTTATTCACTATTCAGTACATTGTTTTTAAGATAATTTTTTCGATTTGATACACTTTAATTTGTTTATTAGAAAGCAGTGGTTTAGACAAGAAGACTTTAGAGCCACCTGGTAATCAACTCCCCCCCCCCTTACCCCCGATTATTAGATCTGGACTAAAATTCCCACCTCCCTTGTAATAAGGACTCGAGAGTAAGGGCTTTGGTATCTTCCTTTTAAGTAGTCTTAAGATTACTTCTATTATGAAAAAGTTTTTTTTTTCTTTTGTATAAATTTTGTTTAAATAAATTGTACCCAATTTGCTAAAATTTCTTTCTATTACTCTGGTGCTAAAGTATAATAATCTACCATTAGAAATTAGGAAAATTAACACGTTGACTAAATTTAAAAGTAAGTTAAAAATTCATTTTAAATAATGGTTTTTATAACATTTCTAAAAACCCTTTTGACCTCAATTGATTATGATTTTTATAATACTTTACAGCAGGACTTGCATTGATAACATGATCGTAATAATTTCTGAAGTAATTTATCTTGTATTTGTCAAATAAAAAAATAAAATAAAAATAATGTTAAGACTATTTTTTTACAATACCCCTAAAACTAAAAATAAATTTTTTTTAAACTTAAAAAAATCTGTTAAATACAGAATATAAGTAATAATTTAAATTAATTAATCATTCAAAATAATACATAATTAATTCAATATTAATTAGTTTATTGTTAATATTGGTAAGACCTTATTTAACCCTATTTTTTAACAAATAAATTAAAAATTTAAGATTATTTATTTTAAGTTAAGATTATATATTAGTTAATTAATTTTAAGCAAGCAGATAGCTCAAATTAAATGTGTTAAATTATCTTTCAAACAATAATTTACATTAATTCTACAATAACACTATTTGAAGCCTAATAATAAATTCTACATAAATTTATTTTCCTTAAAATGATGAAAAGATATGGTATTCAAGATAATGGAAGTACACTAGTTAAAAAAATCAATGGTTGTTTTTATAATGTGCAAGGTTTTCCTCTCTATAAATTTTGTGAAGAAGTTTATAATTGCTTTAAAGTGAATGACAAAAATATAAATATGTTTCGATTTCTTTAAGCTTTTGCTTTATTTAAAATATATAGCTGTTTAATTTGATTAACAGTTATAGAAAGTTTTAAAACTAAACGATTAACTTCATAAACACTTCTTTTAACTTCAATTAACTTCAAAGACAGTATTCGTAAACAGTATTTGAGTTAGTATTGTTATTTTTTTTGTTGTGCTTTTTAAACGACTAATAAGTTTCTAGATTAGAATTTAATAAATGTCTTGATAAAAATTGGTAGTATTTTTACCAGATTTAAAAAAAAAAAATTTTATATCACTGTATTTAAAATATAGCAATTTGCTATTAAATCCAGCAAAAATACTCCCACACGGCAACTGCCTGGCCGAAAGAACATTCTTAATGAATGTAACAAACCTAGAGCTGAACAGGCAAGCAAAAAATAAAGTTCAAACAGGTAGTTAAGATTGTCTGAAACTTTGATATTTATACCTGTAATTAAGATGTGGAAGATACAATTACTTCACCTTAATCGTAATTTTTGTTGTAATTAATTTCGCAATTGATCGAATAGTTGTTAAAAACCTATCTAATCAATTTTTAAGAGATTTCAGCTTTTAAAGCTTACAAATTACATTTTAAGATTTTTCATTTATTCACAAAAGCGCCATTTTAACTGGAATAATTATACAACAAAGACTATATCGGGTTTGAAATCATTTTTGGCTTCGTTCTCCCTCCAGCTATTATATCTCTTTGGTTAAATATACTCGAAGCTTAGCCTAACACGTCTTAGATGACGTAATACGCGATATGCGAGGCTTCAGTACAAATTTCGACTTAAGGTTTTTTAGACTTATGGTTTATTCTAAATTTAAAGCTAAATTGAGCTTAAACAGTATTTACTTATGAGTCGTTACTCTCGTTTCCTAACACAATAGAGGGAGGGGATTTACATTTAGCATTTCAGTTGGCAAGTTTTGAAGTATTGTTGGCAAATGTCATACATCGACCCTTTTTTTTTTGTTCACTGCAATTACAGTTGAACTTATTTAAAACTCAATATGACGTATTGACGTATAGATTTTTGAAAATGGTTTACACACTTTTACATACCTTTAATAAATAAAAAGACTTCAGGTTTTTTTTTAATTCAAAAAGACTTGATGGAAAAAAAACAGCTGTTAGAATCAGTAGTTATTTAATAAATAAAATTCTTAAATCAATTTAACCGAGCCAAAAATCTGCAAACATGTTAATAAGTACGCAGTAAAATCACTGATTTAGAACCCTCTCCCCCATTGTACACACCTGTATACTTTCAACGATCTAACCCCTTCTGCGTAAGTACGCATTATTTATTTTTTTCTAAAGCATTAAAATCAAAATCTTTTTTAGTAAATTCGTCATTACTCTGTTGCATAACATAATATAGCATAATAAACATAACATTTTTTTTTTAAACTTGTGAAATTCAATGCTTTTGTTATTAAAATAAAAAAATTTTTGTTCAATGGTTTTTACTTCCTTTGCTAAAATTTTATGGCCTAAAAACTCCACTTCTGTTTGATCAAATAAATATTTCTCTACAGTGGCGGATCCAAGATTTTGAAGGAGGGGGTGGCTACATTATAGAAAAATACTTGATTTTAACTTACAAAATTTTATGATTTTTTACATGTTTTAGAAATAATTATTTGTCATCCAAAGCACATTACCTATTCATTGAAACATAATATACAAACATAAACTACTAAACACAGTCATAAAAAAGAGATTGTGCTTGCATCCTACGTGGATGTAGTGCAATGTCGTGTCAATAGTCGTGTAAATTGTTATAATGTATCCCAATCACACACAAATCTGACAATCTATTAGTTGTCATCGTTGTTCGTAAATATGAATGAATGCGGCGTACACAAGAGAATAAACGCTCCGCCTCACAACTGCCAATTGGCAAAGTTGCCAGAATGAGGAATAACTCACGATAATTAGGAAAGAATGTGGAGTCAACATGATGCTGAAGTAGTTGCATGATTGTCATTCCACAAAAATTGTTCTCAACACATAAATGTTTCCATTGCTGCAACTTATTATTCAGACCATATGGGTTTGGAAGAATTCCATGCCATTTATCCACTTGTTGCTTTAACAATGTTTCCAACTCTTCATTGTCTTTGGTGATAATAACTTCTAGAATCAAAGAACGAAATTCATAATGTGCTCTCTTATTTTCTGTAAAGCATGCTGCCAACTCAGATGAAACCTTGTCGAGGAATAGAATGGCGACATTACGCTTGTAGTACTCAAAAGGTGAGGTAGCAGGTATATTTGAGCGGTGGATTTGACGACTACAAAGCCTTGGAGTTTCTTCAGTACAATTTACAGACTGCGCAATTTTCTTGGCTTTAAGATAAATGGTAGAAGACCAGTCATCAGCATTTGTGCGGAGTGTAGAATAGAAAAAAGAAATTTGCAAAACTTTTTGGAAGGCCAGATAAACCTCCATTAACTCACCCTGAAGAAATGATACAATTGGTTGCATTGGCTGTAAACCTTCCTTTTCCACAACAAAATTAATAATGTGGTCGTAATTAGTAAATGTTTGTCGTAATCCATTGGCTTTTGACCGAGTCTCAGAATCCCAATTCCAACTTTTTGGTTCTAAATCATCATAGAGATCAATGTCATCTGATGGTGTTACAATTTCATCAAGAGTGCGAATAATATGAATGTAAAGTTCATCAATAGTATTGAATGTGCTGTGACGCTCAAGCCATCGTGTTTGGCAAAGGTTCTTCAACTTTGTCTTTTTTAATTCAGGCGCTTGAGTAGAAATAACTCGTTGGAGAATGCGTTGTCGCTTTGGTGAGTTATCAAAAAATGAAAACAGTTGTTGGCAGGAACCCATCATATTTCTAATAGATGAGATCTCACATCCATAGCAAATTGTTAGATTTAGGGAGTGACACATCCTTGATAGTCTGCATATGGTGCCCATTTTTTAACAAAAGTCTGTACCCCTTTTCTGTCTGAACTCATAGACGCCGTTGTATCATATGATTGTCCTTTGCAATCTTTGATGTTAATACTTTCTTCTTCTAGTGGATTTGTCTCATCGACAATTATCGAAAGATGTGGACAAGCTTTTAGACACTTACGAAAATAGTCACGAATCAAGTCAGCGGCAATGTTGATTATCTCATTTTGTATAGTTTTGCTAGTATATAGTGCGTTTTTCGGTCCATTAAGTAGGTGTTTCTTTAAAACTGGATTTTGCTATTCAAGATGACGGATCAGAGCAGTAAAATTCCCTTCATTTGTTGTCGGATTTTCAGAAAATATATATATATAGCAATGCAGCATATATCATTTATCAAACAATACAATTTATCTTAAAATTAAATAAGTAAACCCACCAAAAATTTATTTTTCTTTTCAAAATTTTTAGTGCATTCTTACGACACTATTTTTTTTAGTAGAACCGTAAATTTTTTGTGGGTGACAGGTATCCAGTGTTTCCACATAAAAAGTAAAATACAATCATGATCGGATGCCAGTAAGTTATAAATAATGGCATCGGCTCTTTCAAAACCTGACTTTTTCATACACACTCTCCCCTATTTATTTGTTAAAATTATGGAATAAAGGAGGGGAGGGTGGCTAGCCCCCCCCATTCCCCCCATCCCCCACCCTGGATCCGCCACTGCTCTACATTAAGGGTAACTCAATTTTCAGCAGTTTTAGCAATGCTACAAGGTTTTCGTTATATTCTATTTCTGTATTTCCAAAAACTTAAAAATCATCCATACTTTTAACCACTCCTTTAAGACCATCAATAGCTTTATCCATTTTTTTACTAAAATTTCAGGGAGTGACGTTAATCCAAATGGACCACTCGTCGGGCAGAACCGCCCAAAATGTGTCGTAAACGTACATTTTAACTGACTTTCAATATCCATTGGTAACTGCTAATATCCTGAGTTAGCGCCTAATTTTACCATATATTCCAAGTTGGGCCAATGTATCGTCTACACTTGAATTCATGCTTGGTGTCTTTCTTTAATTGTGTTAAATCAATACAGATACGAAGTAGTCCATTTGGTTTTTTCACAACTACTATTGGATGACACCAGTCTGTAGGTTGATCTTCTATTTTGATAACACCCATCTCTTTCATACGCTCTAGCTCTAGCTTTAACGGTTCTAGTAGTAGGAACGCTACTCGTCGTGGCGCTCCAATGTGGTAAAGTGTTATATTTTCTTGGGTTGTTATATGTACAGGGTCACCTTTAATAGTCCCTGATCCTTTGAATACTGAAGGAAACTGTTCTATAATGTTACTTTTTGATTTTGAAATCATAGCACACATAAATCGTTCATGTCTATTTTAACTAGGTTAAACTTTTGTAAGGCAGGTCTTCCTAATAAAGCAGTTTGCACATTATCACAAACATATATAGTAATTAATTCACTGTTCTGAACGTTTATAGAAAATGAGTCAATTTTAAATGTTATTTTTCCATATTTTACTTTTAATTGAATTTCCCAAGATCTGTCTGCACAATCTGCTTCAAATTGTGGGGAATTTTTTAATACTTTCCCTGAGACACTAATGATTTCACTCGTTTATCAATTTTATTTTATTTTCATCTGACTGCGAATAAATTATTTACAAATATCACCTTTTTTATATAAAGTTTAGAACCACAAAATAAATAAACTTAATTACAAGTAATTACGTTGGCGTAATTTTCCCATACCTCTACGAAGACCACATCATTTCAAATACATTAATGTTTATATTAAGAAACAACCGCTAATTGTTGTTAGTATCTTGGAAGACGTAATTCACCACACACTCCCCCGATTAAAGCTGAGACTTCGGCTTTAATCAGCCATCTCGTCTTCCATGATGGAACTGATTATTTGTCGTGCATTTAATTTCGCCTGTCTTGGTTCTCTTTTCAAGGTATCCTCTTCGGCCTTGGTTTCTAAATTCTCTTCCGATTCGATTCCGCTTTCTGCCCCACACCCCATTTCCAAGTCGCACACCAACTGAATTGGTCGTTCAATTACATAACCATTTCCAAGACGTATTTTAAAGCCACGAATAACTCCATCCTTCCCCTTAATGTTGTTTTCAATTCGACCAATGTTGAGAAGAGCCTTGTCCTTCTTAAGTGTTAGTAACCACTTCCCTGTTGCCACAAACGTTTTTGCGTTATCACTAATCATCATTTGTGGTGGTCCTTTTCTTACAACAAACTCCTTTAAAATTCTCTGAAATTCTCCTGCCGTTAGGTCATGACAAAGTGTAAGGTAGACAGCTCTTGTACATGCGCATGTAAACAGTGCAACATAACATTTTTCAACCAACTTCCCTTGCGCTTTATACTTTAGCGGACCGGCAAAATCAACACCTGTAACCGTAAACGGTTCGATATTTTCAGTTCTAAAACGTGGTAACATTGCTCTTGTTGGCGGTAACAGCGGTTTCACTCTATATCTCTTACATAGATTGCATTCACGAATGACCTTCTTTACAGCAACTCTCAAATTTGGTATCCAAAATCTTTCTCTAATGCTACTCATTGTATCTCCTACTCCCCCGTGTAACGTTTTCGCGTGATGATACTCAATAATTTTTAGAGTTAGTTGAAAACCTTTTGGTACAAATATTGGATTATACCCAGAGACTTTTCCATGACACCTCCAAAGCTGTTTTTCATCCTGTTTAAGTTCCACATTGGACTTTATCGCAACAGCTTCTTGTAGCAACTTAAGATTCACCAACTCCGCTTCTATCATCTCTTCAGCATTCAGTGGTCCTGTTATTTTTTCTTCATTCCGACAATTGTAAATAAACCTTTTTATGAAAGATGATATTCTTATGATTTTCCAATACTTGTGTTTACTCAATATTTCCTTAAATATATGAAGTCCCTTTATTTCTTCTGTTGCCATACTGACGTTCTCTCTTAAATGAATAGTTTCACATAATGCGTTCGGCGTTTCAAATATTTCTGGTTGAATTGGCCAATTTTCTTTGTGTTTTAACCATATAGGTCCATTGAACCACAAACTTGTTAGTTTCTCAGGACTTACTCCTCTTGTTCCAAGATCACTTGGGTTTTCTTTTGTTGGGACATAAAGCCATTTTACTTCTCCATTTAATAATATCTGTTGAACTCGGTTCCTGACAAATTGTGACCAACTGCCCCTTTCTTTTAACCAATAAAGTACTGCAGTACTGTCAACCCAATGATATACTTCAATAATATTATACTTGTTCAATGTCTTCCTAACGTGATTCATTAACTTGCTCAAGGTGTGTGCTGCTACCAGCTCCAGTCTAGGAATACTAAGATCCCTTGGTGCGATCCGTGCTTTCGCTACAAGTAAGTTACTGGTTTTCGAATATCGGTGGCTCACTGCAATGTAGATGCATGCACATACTGCTGATTTACTTGCATCTGAAAATCCATGGAGCTCCATTTCAATACTTCTTTCAGACAGAACGCTCCGCGGAATTGAAATAGTTCTTTTAATTCGTATTGCCTTGATCCAGGTCTTCCATTCTTCTGAAAGTTCATATGGAATTTGTTGATCCCATCCGAGTTTTAACAAGCATAGCCGACTGTATAATATTTTTCCAGTGATTAAAATAGGTGCACTAAATCCCAATACGTCAAAAACACTGTTAATGGCGGATAGCATTTTCCTTTTTGTTATCACTTCTTTATCTCCACTATTGATGCAAGCAGTAAAGTCAATCGATAGTTGATCCGTTTCTTTGTTCCAAGGAATCCCAAGTATTTTTGTTGATTTGCCCTCAGCGTTGCTTTCCAATTTGCTCACGTTGCTATGCCATTTGTGCAGCTGGAACCCAGCTTTCATTAAGATTTGCGTTGATTCATTTTTAAACCTGATAAGTTCATCTTCCGTTTCTCCACCTGCTTGTATATCATCGACATAAGTATCTTCTTCCAAAGCAAGCACCGTTTTAGGATAAATGTCCTTGTATTTTGATATATGCTTTTTAATGGTAGCACCAAGAATGTAAGGGCTTGAACTTGAACCAAAAATCACCCTTGTAAATCGTAAATCCGTTAATTCCATATTCTTCAAGTCCTTATACCAAATTAAGCGTTGTGCGTCTCTATCCATTTCGTGTATTCGAATTTGTAGAAACGCCTTCTTCACGTCAGCTAAAACGCAGAGTTTATTCATTCGATTTCGTACGAGTATGTCAAAAATTAATGGTTGCAGCGATGGTCCCACTTCTAGACAGTCGTTTAATGAAGGTGACTGAGCGTCTTTTCTAGCTGAACAATCATAAACAATTCTCATTTTTGTTGACTCGGCATTTTCCTTGACTACTGCTTGATGAGGAACGTAGTGAATAATTTCTCCCGTAGGTTTTTCTGGTGCCATTTCCAATATTCCCTCATTGATCTGTTCCATCATTATTTCATTATACTGTTCTAGTTTTTTAAGTTTTTTCAATCGAGTCGTCACACTTCCCAATCTTTTAAGAGCCAGGTTTCTGTTATTTGGTAGTTTAACAACACCCTTTTTCCACGGCATTCTGGTTTCATAGAAACCTTCTTCGGTTTGATGCAGTTTTTCGCTGAAGTCTTGGTGGAACATTGACTCACTATTTGTGTCCGATAATCCAAGTACTTCTAAACTACACATTTGCTCAAACTCATCACGACCAGTGTTCAATAAGAAACTTCTCTCAATACCTGAACTAAATTGTGTTCGTCTCCCAGAAAGAGTCCATCCCAACATCGTTAATTCGGCTCCGGGATCTTTATCCGGATTTTTTCCGAGAACTACCGGTTCCGTGGTTTTTATTCGCTGATAATCAGCCGCACCGAGTATAATGTGAACAGGTTGAAGTTCGTCACTCCCTTCATCATCGCTAAATTTCAGCCTCCTCAATTTTGCAAAATGCTTCTTAACATCCTTGATCATCGGATTCGGTAAAAAGGTGAGTGTTTCCTTTTCTGCGTTGGCGCATTCGACTTTGATGCTAAATTCCGGTATTGTCGTTGATTCTAGCGTAACCTTATATATTTCCACACGCTTGTCCACAGTTCCATAGAGCTGTTCAATACTTTTATATTCCTTTCGTGTAGGTTTCAACTTTAGTTTTGTTATCAAATTCGTACATATATAGGAACTTCCAGCACCCGTATCCAACATTATCCTTACTTTTTCACCATTTACTTTTGCGATCACTGTTGGGTGAATAGTTGTGCTTGCATTAAGCACCGTTCCCATGTTTTCTTTTTTATTTTCAATGTTACCATCCATTGTTGCGTTCCTATCTTGACAAATGGACGTGTGATGTTTTTTGTTGCACTTTCTGCATCCTCTTGATTTACAATTTACCGCCGAGTGTCCGTAACCAATGCAGTTATAACATAATCTTTTGTTTGTTAAAATCTCCCTGCGTCTTGCAACAGTTAGTACTTTTGTACAATCTTCGCTTTTGTGATTTTGTAACCCACAGTAGACACATCCATGCTTTCCACTAGTTGCCCTGGTTTCTTTGTCATAAAGACTGCCATTGTATTGTTTAAACGTAGTGCTTCGATGTTCATAGGGCCTTGACTGAACGTTCGTGTTCTTTTTATCGCCCTTTGTTTGTTCGTCGCTTGAGTTAAAAGTTGAGTTCAACGGATTCCTTTCAATGTACTTTTGCAACTTTTCGACAAGTTGCTCCAGTCCCCATTCTCCCCATCCATCATCGTTTTGTGTAAGTATTTCACGAACTGGTCCAAGTTTATCCATCAATGAATACACGAATGATTGAGCCGTTTGTAGTTTCTGCATAGTTTTCAATGTTCGTACAGTTCTTGCAAGCTTGTTGTAAAAGTCGTGAACTTCTTTGATTTTGTACGAGCTATGTATAGCCGTCAATCCTTCCAAATCTTTAATCAATGCTTTGTGAACCCAAATATCTTTTCCGTAAGTTTCTTGTAGTATGCGTTTAGCTTCATCGTATCCTTCCAACGAATGAGGTAAACCAAGTATATCCTCCCTGGGCTTTCCTTCGACAAGTTCCAGCAAGTAGTTGAATTTGCTGATGTTCGATATGTTTGAGTTGTCAACTTCTACCGTGAATTGATTCCAAAATCGCAACCAGTCTTTATAATCGCCATTAAATTTTGTAATTGTGTACTTTTGAAGTTTGACAGATTGTTTAGTAGCTTCGTTTTCGTTTCCAAGAGATTTACGCAATGTTTCTTTCATTTTTAGTTTCTTTAAATACCATTCTTCTTCGCTTTGAAGTTTTCTCAATGAGGCTTGTTCTGCTTCTTTTTGAATCGTTAACTGCTGTTCCACTATTTGTTTTTCATACTCAAATTTTCTGACGCATTCGTTTTTATTTATCGAATCCAACTTGTCAACCATTTTGTTTTTGATTTCAATTGCTGCTTCTACTTCCATTACTGGTTTCGAAAGCCATTCTTCAACTGAATCGATGCTTTCGCCGTCGTCAAGCATTTTCCTGGTCAGCTCATCCTTTGCCATTTCAAATCTTCCCAATAAATTTGTTATTTTGTCCAGCGCCAAGATTATGCTTGATTTGTCGCCATTAATCGTGTTGCGTTCTATGTTTTTAATGTTTATTCTTATCATGCTGACTTCTCTTTGGTAAATTCGCTCTTGGTCCATTCTTTACTAACTCGTAGGTTTCGTAGGTCCTGGCAGGGTCGCCACCTTTTAGTGTGGGGAATTTTTTAATACTTTCCCTGAGACACTAATGATTTCACTCGTTTATCAATTTTATTTTATTTTCATCTGACTGCGAATAAATTATTTACAAATATCACCTTTTTTATATAAAGTTTAGAACCACAAAATAAATAAACTTAATTACAAGTAATTACGTTGGCGTAATTTTCCCATACCTCTACGAAGACCACATCATTTCAAATACATTAATGTTTATATTAAGAAACAACCGCTAATTGTTGTTAGTATCTTGGAAGACGTAATTCACCACAAAATCTTCCTAAAAACAACGCACCTAGATAATGCATACTTGACGAATTTTTACAATCGTTCTATTGATCAACATATCTATCAGGAATATTTGGTTTTGCTTTTAGGCAAACTGAACTATTTGAAAATTGATTCATAATGCTACAGTCTCTGCACTTTTTACCCCGTGCTGGACACGATCCCCGAATAAAAGGATGCTTTTTTAAACAGAATTTACATACCAATGAATTAATTTTAAAATCTCTATTATCACTGTTGTGTGTGGGTGAATTAAATTTGTTTTTACTGCACAATTGTTTACCAATACGATCTACACTTTCACTGCTATTATTTCGCAACTCAGATACACCATCTTGTGCTTTTTTCTGAAGAACGACAAATTTCTATTGCTTTATCGAGTGTCAAAGTTTTTTCAGAAAGTAATTTCTCACGTACTTTGTCACACCGTATTCCATATACAATTTTTTGATTCGTAAATGTTTCGAGAGCAAGAAATATTGGCGCGATATTAGTGTCAATATTGGCACAATATTGGAAAACATATTGGCCCAATATAAAAATGTGAACATTTTAACGATATTGGCCAACATTGTTTACGTGATATCGGCCCGATATTAATTTTATATATTGGCACAATATTTAAATGTAACATCGGCGCAATATTGGTGGATAAATTGGCCCAATATAAAAATGTGAACATTCTAACGATATTGGCCGACATTGTTTACGTGATATAGAGCCAATGATAATTTTATATATTGGGACACTAAAACAATGTGAGCATACTAACGATATTGACCTGTTTACTAATTGTAATAAACTGAATAAACTTTAACATATATATATATATATATATATATATATATATATATATATATATATATATATATATATATATATATATATATATATATATATATATATATATATATATATATATATATATATATATATATATATATATATATATATATATATATATATATATGTATATATATAACTGATATTGCAGACAATAGTCAGCGATATGACGTCACGCTGATTTAGGGACAGGCGAGGGCTTCAGTACATACATCGACTGATTTAGGGAGAACTCGCAAGGGAGTTAATAACACATCGAAGGGTTTGGGTTCGGGCAGGGATCAATTTATTTTCATTATTCTTCCTTTTTCCTCTTCTTTTTCTACTAAATGTTACTAAAAGAAAAGTAAGCAATTTTATGACGTTTTGCTTACCTATACATGCCGATGTAGATATATATATATATATATATATATATATATATATATATATATATATATATATATATATATATATATATATATATATATATATATATATATGTATATATATATATATATATATATATTTATAAGTAAGTATACAAACTAAAAAATATCAAATTAATTAATTATTCAATATAATTATATATTAAACAGTTTATATAATGTAAATATTGAAAAATTCTTCTTTTTAAAACGTTTTATTTAGTTCCGAGAAGCTGTTTTCAACGGTTAGTAAACTCTCCTTTCGAAAATTATTTTCGGAGCGCCGTTTACGCCCTCCATCTCGATCGCTGGATTGTGCTAAAAAACAGCCAATACGCACTTTGATCTGCTTCTCATTTGAGTCAGGGAATTTTCTTCTTACTGCAGCTAAAAATATAAAAAAAAAAATTATTAATACAATTAATTACTGTATATATAGAGTACCGTATGCAGTGGCGTAGGAAGGTTTTTAAACGCTTGAAATAACCAACTTTTAAACACAAAAAATATTCCAAATTCATGTTTCATGTTTAAACTATTCAGCGTTCAGTTTTTATAACCATGTAAGTTTACTGTCCCCCTCGATTTGAGGGGGAAGTAAACTTTACATGGTTATAAAAACTGAACACTAAATAGTTTAAACATGAAATTTAAAATATGTCGATGAATACATAACTAAATTATAATTATGAAAAAATGAATAATTCAACTCCTTGCTCTCACGTTTGGGGTAGGGGGCTAAAAAACTTTAGGGTTTCTTGTTCCCATTCTCCTATCACATTAATTTTTTATCTGAAGAATCTTTTCATCATTAATATAAAATTAAAAAAAATTTTTTGTGTTTAAAAGTTGGTTATTTCAAGTATACCAAAGACTCTAATTTATTTTTATCTTGAAGTTTACGTTCTAAGACCTCTTCCTCCGTTTGCATCGGCAAACAATTTTTTTTTTTATACATCTTCGCTTCCAACAAGGCTGCAAGCAGCCACTAATTAAAGTTGGAAGTCACTGAAAGAGAAAAGATGAAGATTGTAGAGCAAGATAACGATTGACGGACGACTTAAAAGATTGCAAATTATTTGAATCAGGAAAGCAAGATAAAGGAAGCGAATTCCAAAGAGCTGATGTTCAAAGAAAATAACTAGACGAATAAGCGTTTTTGGATCACTTAGGAACAGTCACAGAAAAAGGATGACACTTAATTGAATGACGAGTAACATGAGAATGAATTATAGTAGATGGCACAAGAGACGCTAGCTCTTTAGAGCAGTGCCCATTATAGTATTTGTAGAAAAGAGAAAGAGAAGCAACATTACGACGATGTGATAATGGTTGGAGGTTGGCTGCAAGAGCAGGTCCAACAATGTTTACAATGCGTTTTTGCACCTTGTCTAAAAGAGAAAGGGCATCATTAGAAGATCCGCCCCAGATATGGCAACAGTATTCCATACAAGGCCGGATTTGAGATTTATAGAGATAGAGAATAGAATCTAAAGTAAGAAAGTGACGAGCTCGATAAAGAGATGCAACCTTAGCAGATGCTAATTTTGCAACTGATTTGATGTATGGTTTCCAAGAAAGATTGAAAGTAAGAGTTAATCCTAGAAGATGAAGAGTAGGTGACTCATTGAGTATGTCACTGTTCATAAATATAGGAAGATCTAAATTATTGCGATAACGATTGTCTGAAAAAAATTGAGTTTTATCTGAATTAAAGTTCACCAGCCACTATGAGCCCCATGCTGTAGCAGAAGTGAGATCCTTTTCAAGCTCAAATGCCCCCTCCAAGCAATCGGAGGGTGTTGGTTTCTTATCACGACAAGAATAAATGATAGTATCATCTGCAAACAATGCCACCTTAGATGTGAGAATATCTGGAAGATCGTTATTGTAAATTAAAAAGAGTATAGAGCCAAGGATAGAACCTTGAGGAACCCCTGAAGTTATAGAATAAGAAGAAGAGTGTTGTCCATCGAGGACAACTTTTATGCTACGATTGGAAAGGAAGGATTCAATGATCTTAAAGATGTTCCCGGATACACCATAAGAAGAAAGCTTATGGAGTAGACCAGCATGCCAAACTTTATCAAAAGCTTTTGAAATATCAAGAGTGATGGCCTTAACCTCTCCACCTTCATCTAATGCACGATAAAACCTGTCAGTTATTACTGTTAGCAAATCAACTGTAGAACGAGAAGATCGAAATCCATATTGATGGTCAGAAAGTAAGTTATTAGATTCAAGATGAGAAATTAAGTGTTTGTTAATTAAAGATTCAAAAACCTTGCTTATGATAGGAAGAAGACTTATGGGACGGTGGTTAGACGAATCAGATCGCTCTCCAGAATTTTTGAAGATAGGGATAACAGATGCCGCTTTCCAGCAGGCTGGAAAGCAAGACTCTGATAAGCACTTGTTGAATAGTTTTGAGAGTATAGATGACAGCTCCGGAGAACAATTCCATTCTAAAAATGGAATTGAGCTCTGAGTCACAGCAACTCCATGAATGAAATTAGAACTTAAAAGCTTCTCTATGTTACTAATCTTTGAGTTTATTTTCTTTATTTCGTATTGGATGCTTCTTAGAAGCTCAAAGCTTTTTCTTTCAAAAACTACAATTACATTAATTAAAATTCAAATTAGTAAATTTTGATTATAAATTACAAGATAAACTTTATTTTATTGATGATACAAAAAGTCCTAAAAATCTTATAAAAGAATCAGTGAAACAAAAAGAAATGATAAATCAAATCACCAGCAAATCTTTTCTCAATAGCAGTGATAGATGTTGATAAATTATCATCATTTGTTATTAATGGCTGAGATGAAAAGAGAGTAATTTCTGTTTGGTCAAATAAATTAATTTGTTCATTTTCATTATCTTGCTCATCATCGGTGCTTACTGAATGATTTTTTTTTTTTTAGATAGAGATGCAAGTTGCTTTCCTTTAGATTTTTTTAATGGAGGTGCTTTCTCTAGGCTATCATCATTTGTTTCGGCATTTGAAGTATAAGCCAGTATTTCAATTTTCTGAAATGCTGCTTCATAACTGTCTTTAACAAATATGAAATATTATTATTTCATTTAATATATTTATTTATACGATTAATACTTAATCAAAAAAATTGAACAACTTGACAATTTACCTCTAAATAATTTAAGTGAAACATTTGAATTAAGTGGTAAAAATATTAAAGCTAAGTATATATATCTACATTGGAATGTATAGGTAAGCAAAATGTCACAAAATTGCTTACCTTTCTTTTAGTAACATTTAGTAGAAAAAGAAGACGGAAAAGGAAGAATAATGAAAATAAATTGATCCCTGCCCCAACTCAAACCCTTCGATGTGTTATCAACTCCCTTGCGAGTTCTCCCTAAATCAGTCGATGTATGTACTGAAGCCCTCGCCTATCCCTAAATCAGCGTGACGTCATATCGCTGACTAATGTCTGCAATATCAGTTATATCATAACTAACTGGGTTATTGAATTGAAAATAAGGCATTAGTCAGAAATTAAATTTTAACTACGACTTTTTGACCAGAGTCCCAGGAGTCTCTAATTTATACCCTGGAGTCTGTAGTCCCTAAAAATGGGTAAGACTTGACATCCCTGACACACACACACACACACACACACACACACACACACACACACACACACACACACACACACACATATATATATATAAACAAAGTTGCAATATATAGATATAATATTAAATATCTGCAAATTTATGATGCAACAATGGAAATGCAACAAAATATTTTCCTCGTGGAAATAATAAACATTTTCTTGTTATTGTTGTCAAAGGAAATGCAAACAATTGGTCTGACAATTTTGTTACTCGAAACACATTTAGCTGAGCAGAGTTACAAGGATATTTGTAAAGTCCTTTTTTAACCCCAAATACTTTTGCACAATCATAACTTCATCACTTTCAATTATGTTAATAATTACAACAACATTTTCATTTTTAAGTAAAGCGCAATTGTTGCAATTTAATGTGGAATAAGTAAACCCAGCATAGACAAATTCACTGTATTCTTTTCCGCAATATCCTAATGTTGGACCTTCATTGTGAGATTTTTGAAGAAGTGTTTGAAAATCAACAGAATGGGCAATGTTGGCTTTTTCTCCTCTTTCGGATAAACGTCGACACACCTGCTGGAGTGGCATTCGACCAGATCGCAACATTCGTTTAATTGTACCTAAAGTATTTTCAAATGGAAATGCACTATATTCATCTAAAGAACCAAATTTTCTTACATCATCACAAATGTGAGAAATGCTGTGCATTGTGTTATTTAAAGAGTATTTGCCGTATAAAATTGGCATTAGTTCAACAAACTTGTTAATGAGCTTTTCTGCATAGTCAATATATGTCAAATAAATAGTAGGATTAATCAAAATTGTGATGGCTACATGCAACAACATAAAATGATTGTATAATTTATCTTCAAGATTACTTCGCAATACTACAGGTCCTAAATAGCATAAAAACAGCTTGAACTCAGTAGTCTTCCATCGATCAATTTCTTTCAATGTTCGTGGTTTGCATAATGGAGGAATAACCTCAGGTTTATGGTGTTCTTCTTGTTCAAAACATGCAAATGAAGTGTCTGTTCTCCTAATTGAATTTGTCTCAAGAAATACAGTCCGGTTGTCAATATGCATTCCCTTTTGAATGCACCTTTCGCATCCGTAATAACCATTGTGTCCTTTGATACCTTTTATAAATGCACTTGCGGGTGCATCACAAACAAAAGCTTTAGCATGTATGTTAAAGTGATTACCATTTACAAATATACCATATTTTTTCAAAGAGCAAAATTCAGTAACAAAATCAGCTAAAAAGATTTCAACACTTTTCGGTTTACTCTTTCCACAAAATAATGATATTATAAATGGGTTGTATAAATTCTTTCCTAGTTGAACAGAACAAAGCAATGGCCAAAACTGTTTTGCAGAGCTCTTATATAGAGGCAAGCTATCAATACTAAATATTAAATGAACATCACTAATTATCCAGTTACCACTGCATGTAACTGCAAGTAAACTCGCTAATTTGCTTTTTATTCCAAGATAAACATACTCTGCTTCTTCTCCATACATATCTTTCATAACTATGATACTAAAACAGCTTTTACTTTTGAGTAATGTCCTTGCATCTTTAGGTAAATCGTGATATTTTGATAGTATCTTAAGTAAGTCTGAGAATGAGCTATGTGTTATGTTATGTCTTATTGACTATTTTACTAGTAATTCACCTAAAACTTCTTCTTTGCTGTCATCTTCACTGAACAAGTTGGATAATATCCAATGTCATCACTTGTATGTTCAAAAATGTTTTCATCATCCCTGTCAAAATTATTACCAGATAAACCTAATAAAAATTGATTTGAGCTCTGATTGTGGCCATAAATGCTTGTATCATCAAATAATGTTATGGCTTCACTGCTATTGATACTTATATTGTCACCACTGTATGTCTGATTTTTTACTGGCTGGTCATTTAAAGTATAGGAACCAGATTGCAGTGTATCTTTATTATAAATATATTGGAAACTGCTAACTTTATTATTGCATGCTATTTGCGAGTCTATTTCAGTATTACAGGTTAAAGCAATGTCATTCAAATATCTTGTAACAGCTCTTTTAATATAGTTAGATTTTGCAGATCTACTTAAAGATGTTTTACTCATTGTCTATTTAATAAATTATATAAAAAATAAATAAAGTATCGCAAGTATATCGCAAATTTAACTTTTATAAATTAAAACTTAATTTGTACGTTAACTACTCAACAAAATAATAGGTAATGTAATAATTTGCACAAGATATGCTATCTAGAAATAAATTTGATAACTTTTTACCAAAAGAATGCGGACAAAAAAAAAAGGACATTATTAATTTTCAATAATATTACGCATGCGTACAAATATGCGAAAGTGTCAATATTTGCCAATATTGGAATTTTAATAACAAAACAATATTGAGCCAATATTGGGATTCCAATATTAAAATTAAGTTATTGGGTAAATAACGGCATGCCAATTATTGCCATTATTGATTTTGCCGATAATGGCGAAATATTTTTTGCCAATATTAACCCAATATTGGAAACCAAATATTGGCGCAAAGATGTTTGCCAATGTAGGCGCAATGTCGCATATCTTGGCCAACATTGGCCACGAAACCCAATATCACGCCAATATTGCGCCAATATTTCTTGCTACTCGGATTATCATCGCAGCTTGATTTGCAAGTGATTTTTTCTCTAAATCCGACAGTAAAACATAATCATGCCATTTCTCAATCCAGGAGCAAAATGCAGCATACAAAATGCAGCATAGGTATGCTGCATTTTGTAGAAAACGTTTTGTTACGGTTATATTATATTGTTAACACGAGGTTAAGAAAGTATCAACCCGAGCTAAGATTCTTCTCAATTATTGTCTTAAAAAAATAATTATTAAAACCAATTATTACATAACGCCCGATGAAAAAGAAGAAATTTGAGCGAAGAATATTGCAAAGAAAAAACATTTATTATTTATTGAACTCAGAAAAAGAATCGATTCGACTTACAAAAGTTTTATTTATATTTGGTTTGGTGTAGGATTCGAATAGTTTCAACAAGTGTGGGTAAGAAAAACATTGTTGCTTTGTTGATTGATTAGTAGTAGTAGATTTGTTATTATTGTTGATACATGTTTTATTGTGAGTATTGTGAATAAGCGTGAGCGAGAAATTTCTATAGAGATAATTAGTTATGGCTGCAATATTAGGTAGGAAGGTAGCTAGAAGAAAAGCATTAAGAAGTATCTTTCAAAAAAATGTTGTAGAAATTAGTCAAGCTTTAGAAGACCCTGAAACTTTACAGTCCAAGTTTAAAGCTTTGAAAAATAGTTTGAGTGACTCTTACACCAATTTAAATAACATTGATGAAGAAATAGTTAATATACTGATCCAAATCAGGTTGAGGAGGATGTTTTAGCAAGTGTTGAAATAACTCCTCCATTTCACAATATACTTTCTGAATTAAATCTAAGGTTAGAATCTGTAAAATTAGGTTTTAAAATTAATTCTGAACAGAGTTCTAAAAATCAATTTAGATTGCCAAAAATTGAATTCCTAGTTTTTAAGGATAACTTTTTAGAATGGCAAACATTCTGGGATAAGTTTAATGTTGCCTTTTCTTTTAAATGCCACTTCAAAACACCATCTGAATAAGTATATAAAAAATGATAAAATATTTATTGAAAGGTTGATAGATGATCACTATGTAGATGACATAGAGATCATCTATTAAGAGATAATCTATTTATTTTTTTAATCATAGAGATCATCTAATTATTTTTTACAGCCTCTGGCTGTAAAAAAGTTTTAGACAAAAAAATGTTTTATAAAAAATCTAAAAGTATGTTTTTAGATCCAGGGTTTGAATTAAGAAAGTTGGTAACAAATGATCAGGAATTACAAAATTATTTTAATATAAAGGAAACTATTAAAGATGAAAATCCAGAATGCAATCTAATAGTTGATGAATTAAAATATTTTGAAAGTGAAAGTATGAAAAATAAATATAATAACAATAATTTGATAAAAATTTTAAGAATTGAGTGGGACATATTGAAAGATGAATTTGCTTTTGAATTTAAAGATTTTGTTAAAAAAGCTGAAGCAATCAACACTACTAAAAGAACTATATTAAAAAGGGCCGCATCTTTCTTTGATTCTTTTAAATTTTATAACACCGTTAACTTCAAGAGTAAAAACTATATTTGCAAATGATTTGTAAAGATAAGAGTGAATGGGATGAAATAGTAGCAGGAAGAATAAAATTAGCATGGACAGTCCTTGAGTTGTTAAATTCAATTAGAGTTCCAAGATTTGTGTTTGAGAGAGTTAATGAAGATAGTAAGAGTGTTCAATTACATGGAATCTGTGACAGCTCTAAGTTTATTTATTGTGCCGTTATTTATCTAATTATAGAAACGTGTTTTGGAGTGAATAGAAAGTTTTTAGTTTCAAAGTCATGTGTTTCGCCCTTAAAAGAAATAAGTATTAGGGCTGTTATCGATTAATCGATTAATGTTTTTTTTTTTTTTTGATTTGATTAATGAATCGATTATTCGAAAAATTAGAACGATTAATCGACGTTTTATATTAGGATTTGGTTTTATATAAAAATAATCACTTTAGAGTTTTTCCGTCTTTAAACACCGGATCGTCGACACTGGATTTAGTAATTGTTTCATGTTAAGCCACGGAACTAACTAAATAAGCCATAATTTCCATAATTTACATTTATTACTTTTAGAAAAACTTTAATCCTCGTGTTTTACTTCATAATAGTATGTTGATAATAATCTTTTTGAATGTATTTTCATGGGAACGTGTGTTCTGTTTTGAATTATAGCGTACTTACAAAGATTTTTATAAATTGTATTTATAATTTTATAAATTATATTTATAATTTTTTTTAATATATTATATTTATAATTTTAGGATTTATCTGACAATATATGCAACAGCAATGATATATGGGTGCAGCCAAAAAAAAGAAAGTTTAAGGTTTGGGTTCATTTATTAGAAAATGTAAACGATTCACGAACGTTAAAATGCAAGCATTGTGACACCAAATTTAAATCGCATTTATCAACTACATCCTTAATGTACCACATGCAACACAAACACGACCTTCTATTAGAGCCTGCTTCAGGAAGCTCATTAATTGCACATAGTAATTCTCAAAAGATAGTTTCATCCTATTTTCAAAAAAAAATTTTTGTCCTAGGTTAATTTTTGCAAAGTTAACAGCTTTAGATAAAATACCGTTTTAAACTTTAGCAAATAGTGAAGAAATTATCAAAGGATGGAAAGCTCAAAGTTTAAAAATGCCATCAACAAGACAAGGAATTAAAAGTATTTCACTTGAGTATGCTGACCAGATTAGAGAAAAAATAAAAAGTGATTTAAAAAAGAGAATAGAAGATGATTTTCATTATCATTAGACGAGTGGAGTTCCAAAAAAAACAGACGTTATATGTGTATGAATATCCATATGAAAAACGGAAATGTGATTAGTATTGGTATGATAAGAGTAAATGACACAATGCCAGCTACCAAGGCAGTTGAGATTGTTATTAAAAACTAGGCGAGTTTGGTTTGCAGCTCAAAAACCACATAATCGCTGTTATAACATTTATGTTATGGTATTTATCATCAAATTTGTCATAGTCATGACATACATTTGGCTGTGGTAGATGTTTTATATGCTAATCATACAAATTTAGTAGAACCTAATGACGAATATTTTGAAACAGAACTTGATAACTCTTCAATAAGTGACGAATGTGATGATGATGATGGTGAGGAAGATTTTAAAAAAAGCAAAAGGCAAAGTTGGGTTGAAGTAGCTCCTGTCAATTATGAAATCGAATTTGTTCAAGATTTTTTATCAGCAATAAATAAAATTAGAAAAATTGCTTGTTTTTTTAGAAAATCACCTGTAAAAAATGATATCCTGCAAAGAGAGTGTCAAGAAAAACTGAGAAAGAAAAAAGTGATGATAATTGATGTACGCACACGCTGGAACTCAATGTTGGCAATGTTAAAGCGGTTCTTAGAGTTAAAAGAAATAATAAAATCAGTACTAATAAGTTTGTCAGTTATTCATTTATATCTAACAAATTGTGAAATTAAGCAGGTTGAGGAAATTGTAGAATTATTAGAAATCATTGAGGTAAGTTGCAATATAATTGATGCTTTAAAAATATTTGAATTTTTACTTTCTAAACAATAATAAATGAAGTGGAAGTCATTTATTTCAACAAATGTACAATGCTTTGTTAACTATTCCACCATCGTCGGTCGAAGCTGAAAGATGTTTTAGTGGGGCAGGGCTTTTTGTAACTAAATTAAGAACATCCTTAAATGATGAAACTATTGATTCGTTATGCTTTCTTTGCTCATATCTTTTACACAAACAAAATGGGCATGAAATAAACGTTATTTAAATTTGTTTATATTAAAAATTTCTTATAAAACTTATATTTGAACTTCTGAAACGTTTTTCACTAATGTATTACAAATTAGTTATAAAACTTATTATGTTTTCAATAATTATATAAATTAAAATTCTTTGCCTCTTTTAACCATTATAATATTATAACCATTCTTATTACAGTGGAATGTTTTATTACTTTGGAACAAAATTAATTTATATTAAAAAAACTCAAATAATACTATTTCTTGAGTAATTAAAGGGAAACTTTATTTTTCATAAGTTAATCGATTAATAATCGATTAATGGTTTTTTTTTAAACCAATTAATCGTTAATCAACAATTTCTTCAAATGATTAATCACAACACCCTTAATAAGTATACCTAGACTAGAGCTATTAGGTTTTGTGTTACTGAGCAGACTTATAGAAAAAGTGTTAAGAGTTTTGAGTGGAAGAATGAAATTTGATAATGTAATTTGTTGGTGTGACTCAGAGGTAGCATTGTTTTGGATTAAGGGAAAAGAGAGAACGTGGAAACCATGGGTAGAGAATAGAGTGAATGCCATTAGAAAAATTGTTGATAGACAAAAATGGAATCACATTAGCGGAGAATTGAACCCAGCTGATTTTCCTATTCGCATAAGTAATTTTGTTGATTTAGGAGGTTGGTTAAAAGGACCAGAATTTTTGTTAAACATGAATGAAAAGATTAAAGAATTTACAGTTGATAACGAGTTAAATGTTGATATTATGTCTGAATGTAAACGAGGGGGAAATGTAGTTGTTTGTAATGTTGTTTTGGAATTATCGCCAGGTTTGAGTAGTGTTATTGATCCAGGTAGATTTAGTTCATTTGAAAAATTAATTATAACTACTGGATATGTTTTTCGATTCATTAACAATTTGGTAAAAACAATGAAAAAGCTACCATTAAACAAACAAGTAATTTTGACTACAGACGAGTACAAACATGCACTCAATGAATGGATTAAAGACGAACAAAGAATTTTACGAAACGACAGAAGATTTGATAAGTTAAGAAATTCACTTAAGTTATTCGATGATGAAGATAAACTACTACGATTACGAGGAAGATTTGAAAATGCTAACTTGAACCTTACAGCAAAGCACCCTTTAATTTTACGAGGCAAAGAAAGTTGATTCACGATATTACTCATTCGTAACTGCATGAAAAAGTTTTGCATCACGGAATCGAATCGATGCTGAATAAAGTACGTTCCCAATTCTGGATAATAAAAGGAAGATCAACGATAAAAAGTATTACAGTTGATAACGAGTTAAATGTTTTATCAACGATAAAAAGTATTACCAGGCAATGTGTAACATGCAAGAAATTCCAAGGAATAACATTGTTACTACCTAGCAGCTGGTGGGGTGGGTTTTTTGAGCGTTTAGTTAGATTTGTTAAAATTACATTGAAGGAAACGATTGGAAAGGCTCCTCTATCTTACGAAGAATTAGAAACAATACTGCGTGAAATTGAATCTGTGATAAACAGTCGTCCTTTGTATTACATAAGCGAGGATGATACTCAAGAAGCTTTAACACCATACCATTTAATGTTTGGTCGAAATATTCATAATAATTGAATGAAATTTATATACTGCCTGAAGATGTTTCAAAAAGAACAGTATTTTTAAAAACAACAATATTTAATATTTGGAAAAGATTTGCAACTTCGTATCTTAATGAACTTAAACAACACCATTTATATGTTAAAGATAAAACTTCATGTACCGAACAACTAGTAGCGAATGATGTAGTTCTTATACGAGATGATACCAAGATCCCAAGAAGTCACTGGCGAGAAAAGCTTTAAAACTTATTAGAGGAACTGATGAAAAAGTACGAGGCGCACATCTACAAATTTTATCCAAAGAAAGAATTTGAACAACCTGTTTTCGACCTATTCAAAAATTAATACCTTTGGAAATTAGCAACAACAAGCCAAACGAAATGATCAAAAACAAAAGTAATAAAGTAATTGAAGATGAACCAGGTGTGATTACTACCGATGAAACGTGCAGGTTAATTAGAAAGAGGCTGACCAGACAGGCAGCGAGCGCAGGTGAAAATTTGCGGCGTTTGAAAGATTTATATTATTAGTTGACCAAGTCAACCTAGGGGTGCATGTAAAATGTGTTATGATTTATTACGGCTTTTTGTTATTATATTACCGGTTTTTCTGGACTCCTTGATTTGTAGAATTTAAAAGTTTTTTGTTACGATTATATTATATTGTTAACACGAGGTTGTTAAGAAAGTATCAACCCGAGCTAAGATTCTTCTCAATTATTGTATTAAAAATATTTATTAAAACCATTTATTACATTATTATTTAGATTTTATTATAAAAATCTTTAAATGCTTTTTTTGAAAATCGACATTTTTCAACCAGTGTGGTTTATAACTTATAAAATACTTATCTATATTAGTTGAAATTTTCAGTAAGTGTTTATCATTATATGAGGGGTGTCTAGAATTGATATTGTGCTATTTGAATAATCAGAACTTATTTAATTTTTTTTTGGGTAAATTTTTTTTGTCTAAACTTTTAAGTTTTAGTAATTTAGTTGTAAAAATTTATCTAATTAACATATTTATCTGATTTTAATTCTAGACACAGATTAGCTTCTTATATAGCACCAAAAATTTTTTAAAACCAATAAGTTAATTCATTATTGTTTTTCAATGCGCAGCGCTTTTGACTGAATTTACCCTTATTGGGTCCAAATAGGGTCCCGAAATAATAAAATTAAAGTTTTAAAGATGTTTTTTTTTTTTTTTTTTGTTAACACCATTGCCTACTTAAATACACGGCCTTATTTACACCTACTTATTTTGTCATTGGTTATAATAATGGTTAGTAAATACTGTATTGTTGCTTTTATCTCTAATTATTATGGGGGTGAAGTAGTCCAAGTTTTTGATTTTCCAAAAGATGATGATTTGAAAAAGTTATAAGTTAGAATTAGAAAACAAAAATTCCTTGACTGTCATTTAGTAATCTGTTTAAAACATTTTGATGAAATTTTAATACACCAAGGAGCATCGGCAAAAAGATTTCGTTTGTTGTATTATTCGAAGCCTGTTTCTACAATATACCCGGCTAGCATAGCAACAGCTTCTTTTCCAGTTATGTCTATACCAAGAAAATTACCAACTAAAAACTTTTTTCGAGAAGATGAATATCATAATTTTTTATCAATCGATGTTATTAAAGATCTTAATTCTGTTACAGTTGCTAATTCACCAAGAGAATACTCATTTTCCAAATTTGATGATTGTGTCATGTTCCATAAAATTATTCAAAATGAACTACACATATCTGAAGTTGCTGAATGTATTCATATTGAAAAAAATCTTCATGTCAAACTTTTTTATAAAAAAGTACCGAAAATAAATCACAAATAATAAAGTTGTCCATCCTGGAAACTATAAGAAAAATGTCACTGTTGCTTTAAGTATATTCTATGAAACTACAGCAGCAGCAGCAAGTAAACTATTATTTCGTGATTTTTCAGATATTAAAACTTATAATAGATAAAGATACTTTTCAATAAATGGTGGACATTTACAAATTAAAAAAATCAGTTTTCTAATAACCGTCTTGGAAATACTGCTATTATTATTGATAAAAAGTTTTTTCGAGCTTTGCTGACTGGATAAATAAATGTAAAAACACAAAAATTCCAAATTTTGAAAAACGTACAGTTTCTCAAAATTTGGAATTTTTGAAATTGAAAATTTGAAAATTTAAAATTTTTGAAATTGCTGTTAATGTTTGAGGAGATAATCTCCTCAAACATCAACTGCAAACAAGTACTACAAAGAACTTTGTTGTGTCAAGCTTCATTAATAGAAGATCTTTTGTAAGATAATTATAAATTTATATTGACTTTTTAAAATGATCAGTAAGAAAGAAAATTGGGACAATACCGCCACTCGTGGCAGGTTCCTTGTTAGCTTGAAAGACGTTATTTATAGTAAGACGATAACCCAAATAAAAAGTTTAAAAAAAGGAGGATTTAAAATTTTTGAAAATGATATTAAAGCTGTTGAAGGTACACAATATGCTAGATCCTTGATTCCATTTTTCTCCCAAATTTCCATACTAGTTATAAGAAAACTAAAAAGTTCAGACTAAGATAAGTAAAACCGAACAAGAATTACCCTCCGCAGCAATTTTTGCCCAAACTAGGCAAATTTTCAGAATTTTCTATATTTTAAATACTTTATTCCAAATATTGATTTGCCACGGTTTGTAGATTTGGGGTCCTAATATCAATGAAATACCCTATAAAAATCTTTTTAAGGGGTGATAGTGCATGCCTATGGGAGCCCAAAATAAAGGGTTTTGAAATCCCTCATTAACATCCAAAGCATAATTTTGGTCAAGAAGTTTATAAGCTTTTGCATACCATAATGCGATCTATTTAAGTGCTTAAAATGCTACAAGACATGCTTTGTTTAAACAATATATATAATATAAAATGTAATGCATAAAAACAAAACTTTTTTAATTTAAAAGCTTTTATCCAAATATGCATCTTATTGCTGTTCCGATGTATCAAGATAAGTTCTCAAGTTCGAACTTTGCCCCTCGGTTAAAAAATTACCGGCCAATAATTTTTTCGGGAAATGGCAGTAATTATTTAAAGAAGAAAGCAAAATGTAAACACAGTGAGCGCTTTTTAAACAAATTTAAAGATGTCTACATTTGCAAAAACTCATGAAGATTGCAGAAAATCTGTTTGTGTTATATGCATGAAAAAGGGTGATCAAGAGTTGACTGAAAACTATAAGTTGAAAATTCTTCAACTGATTCAAACAGACATAGATTTCAGTGATGAAAGAGTGCCTTTGGCTACTTGTGTTTCCTGCAGATCTCAAATTGGAAAACTTTGTGCTGTAAAAATCAATTATGTGCCTAAACTTTTTGACTTCAAGTCAATTTTTATCAAACCTACAACCAGAGTTTTGTCAGTTTGTGAGTGCCTTTTATGCCAAATTGCCAAGATCAAAGGAAAGGAGAAGCATCCGTTTGACAAAAAGCAAAGAATCCAAGGTAAAAATTCCAAAGCAAACTTCTCAGAGTTCTGAAAAGCGCTGCACAAAGTGCTTGTCAATTATTGGCCGAGGACTTCTTTACAACTGCACCATTGGAACTCGCCATGAAAACCTGAGAAGAATGGCCACAGATGATCCCGTAGGTGCAGAGCAAGTGGCTGCAGCAGTCTTAGCATCCAAAAGCGCATCTTCAAATGGCACGATTAGACTCGTCAGCCTTGTGGAAAACTTTTGCCATTGAGGAGAGGTAATTTCTATTGTCTAGTTAATTATCATAGTATCATTATGCTAAATTAAAGGCACTCAAAATGTTGATTCACAAACATTTAATTTATGACCTGTAATAATTAATTATGAGAAAAAGAAACAAGAATGCTTTTATATTAATTAAAATGCTAATTGCAACTGCTTTCATTGAAAATTCATCTCTTAATTAATTACCCTGCTTCAATTTTATTTCATCAACCTAATTTTACTTTAAATCATTCTCATTGCAAGAATAAATATTTTTTTTCCTATTGGATGTTATTTTATTGTTTTTGAAGGTCCGTCATCGGCTCAGCAGCTATTGAAAGAACCACTCACAACAGAAAATATGGTTCAAATTCAGCAAAATACAGGACTTTCAAACAATGGCATGCAAAAACTAGGTTCAGCACTAAATCAAATCAGCCCAATTAGATTGGTGGAGCCAAGTTTTCCTTTGAAGTTTGCTCTAGCCGGCCAGAAACTTAATGATCAGTTCATGGTCAGCAACATCAGATTGGCAGAGAATGGTCAAACTTGTCAAGTTGTGCACTGCCAGAGCCTCAGCAATCTCAGTGATGTTTTCAGAGCATCACGAAAACTATCAGAATCTTCCATTTTAAAACTCGGGATTGATGGTGGTGGATCATTTCTGAAAGTGAGCTTCACTCACATTGTGTTGCAAGAAGATGAGACTCCTCCACACAGCTCAGTACAGAAGACAATCAAGCTGATGGCACCAGCATCAACCAAAAAAACAAGTGTTAAGCAGCAGATGCTGATAGCACTGTCAAAAAACACTCCTGAGAGTTACCAGAATGTGAAGGCCATTTTTGACCTCATTCAAGTCAAACAAAAATGACAAACAGGTTCTTTGGTTTTCTCTTGTAACCTAAAGCTGCCCAACATTCTTTGTGGCATTCAGTCTCACAGTAGAAAACACCCTTGTTGTTGGTGTGATGCATCTCCAAGTCTTGAAAATTGTGGAAAACTTCGGACTTTTGGCCAAATCAGAAGACAGCATTCTGAATACATCCAGGCAGGAGGAGATTCAAGAAAGTCGAAGGAATTCAAAAATGTCATTCATGTACCTTTGATTGAATTTTAAGATGACAAGTTTGTCCTTGAGGCTATTCCACCAATGGAGTTCCACTTATTACTTGGAGTTGTGAACCACATCTTTTCTAAAATCCCAATGAATCTACAAAAATATTACAAAGATTCCAAAAGAAACCAGTAAAAACATGTTTTTTTGTTGAAATTGAATTATTTTCTTATTTTAAGTAAGTTTTTGTACATAAAAAGGAGTTTTGTCGTAAAAATCTTAGGTTCCTTTGCTCAACTCAAGTTTATTTGACAATTTATTCTAATAAACCCACAGAATCTACAAAAATATTACAAATGATTTCGAAAGAAATCAGTGAAAACCTGTTTTTTTGTTGCAATTGCATTATTTTCTTATTTTAAGTAAGTTTTTGTACATAAAAAGGGGTTTTGTCGTAAAAATCTTAGGTTCTTTTAGGTTTCTTTTTCTCAAGTTTATTTGACCATTTATTCTAATAAACCCACAGAATCTACAAAAATATTACAAAAGATTCCAAAAGAAATCAGTGAAAACCTGTTTTTTTGTTGCAATTGCATTATTTTCTTATTTTAAGTAGGTTTTTGTACATAAAAAGAGGTTTTGAGGTAAAAATCTAAAGTTCCTTTGCTCACCTCAAGTTTATTTGACCCTTTTTCCTAATAAACCCACAGAATCTACAAAAATATTACAAAATATTTCAAAAGAAATCAGTGAAAACCTGTTTTTTTGTTGCAATAGCATTATTTTCTTATATTAAGTAAGTTTTTGTACATAAAAAGAGGTTTTGTCGTGAAAATCTAAGGTTCCTTTGCTCACCATAAGTTTATTTGACCCTTTTTTCTAACAAACCCACTTAAGCTACAAAAATATTACAAAAGATTTCATAAGAAATCAGTGAAAACCTGTTTTTTTGTTGCAGTTGGATTATTTATCTTAATTTAAATAAGTTTTTGTACATAAAAAGAGGTTTTGTCGTAAAAATCTTAGGTTCCTTTGCTCACCTCAAGTTTATTTGACCATTTTTTCTAATAAACCCACAGAATCTACAAAAAAATTACAAAAGATTTCAAACGAAATCAGTAAAAACCTGTTTTTTTGTTGCAATTGCATTATTTTCTTAACATTAGTAAGTTTTTGTACATAAAAAGGGGTTTCGTCGTTAAAATGTTAGGTTCCTTTGCTTACCTCAAGTTTATTTGACCATTTTTTCTAATAAACCCACAGAATCTACAAAAATATTATAAAAGATTGCATAAGAAATCATTGAAAACATGTTTTTTTGTTGAAATTACATTATTTTCTTATTTTTACTAAGTTTTTGTACATAAAAAGGGGTTTTGTCGTAAAAATCTTAGGTTTCTTTGCTCACCTCAAGTTTATTTGACCATTTTTTCTAATAATACGACAGAATCTACAAAAATAATACAAAAGATTCCTAATGAAATCAGTGAAAACCTGTTTTTTTGTTGCAATTGGATTATTTTCTTAATTTAAGTATGTTTTTGTACATAAAAAGGGGTTTTGTCGAAAAAATCTTAGGTTCCTTTGCTCACCTCAAGTTTATTTGACCATTTTTTCTAATAAACCCACAGAATCTACAAAAAAATTACAAAAGATTTCAAACGAAATCAGTAAAAACCTGTTTTTTTGTTGCAATTGCATTATTTTCTTATTTTAAGTAAGTTTTTGTACATAAAAAGGGGTTTTGTCGTAAAAATGTTAGGTTCCTTTGCTCACCTCAAGTTTATTTGACCATTTTTTCTAATAAACCTACAGAATCTACAGAAATATTATAAAAGATTGCAAAAGAAGTCAGTGAAAACCTGTTTTTTTGTTGCAATTGCATTATTTTCTTATTTTTAGTAAGTTTTTGTACATAAAAAGGGGTTTTGTCGTGAAAATCTTATGTTTCTTTGCTCACCTCAAGTTTATTTGACCTTTTTTTCTAATAATACGACAGAATCTACAAAAATATTACAAAAGATTCCAAAAGAAATCAGTGAAAACCTGTTTTTTTGTTGCAATAGCATTATTTTCTTAATTTAAGTAAGTTTTTAAACATAAAAAGGGATTTTGTCGTAAAAATCTTAGGTTCCTTTGCTCACCTTAAGTTTATTTGATTATTTTTTCTAATAAAACCACAAAATCTGCAAAAATATTACAAAAGATTCCATAAGAAATCAGTGAAAACCTGTATTGTTGGATTTGCATTATTTTCTTATTTCAAGTAAGTTTTTGTATATAAATAGGGGTTTTGTCGTAAAAATCTTAGGTTTCTTTGCTCACCTCAAGTTTATTTAACCATTGTTTTTTATTAACCCAATGAATCTACAAAAATATTACAGAAGATTCCATAAGAAATCAGTGAAAACCTGTTTTTTTGTTGCAATTGCATTATTTTCTTATTTTAAGTAAGTTTTTGTACATAAAAATGGGTTTTGTCGTAAAAATCTGAGGTTCCTTTGCTCACCTCAAGTTTATTTGACCATTTTTTTATAATAAACTCACAGAATATACAAAAATATCACAAAAGATTGCAAAAGAAATCATTGAAAACCTGTTTTTTTGTTGCAATTTCATTATTTTCTTATTTTTAGCAAGTTTTTGTACATAAAAAAGGGTTTTGTCGTAAAAATCTTAGGTTCCTTAGCTCACCTCAAATTTATTTGACCATTTTTTTTTAATAAACCCACAGAATCTACATAAATATTACAAAAGATTCCAAAAGAAATCAGTTAAAACCTGTTTTTTTGTTGCAATTGCATTAATTTCTTATTTTAATAAGTTTTTGTACATAAAAAATGGTTTTGTCGTAAAAATATAAGGTTCCTTTCCTCACCTCAAGTTTATTTGACTCATTTTTCTAATAAACACACAGAATAAAAAAACATTACAAAAGATTCCATAAAAAATCAATGAAAACCTGTTTTTTTGTTGCAATTGCATTATTTTCTTATTTTAAGTAAGTTTTTGAACATAAAAAGGGGTTTTATCGTAAAAATCTCTGGTTCCATTGCTCACCTCAAGTTTATTTGACAAATTTTTCTAATAAAGCCAGAAAATCTACAAAAATATTACAAAAGATTCCATAAGAAATCAGTGAAAACCTAATTTTTGTTACAATTGCATTATTTTCTAATTTTTAGTAAGTTTTTGTACATAAAAAGGGGCTTTGTCGTAAAAATCTTAGGTTTCCTTGTTCACCTCAAGTTTATTTGACCCTTTTTTCTAATAAACTCACAGAATCTACAAAAATATTACAAAAGATTCCAAAGGAAATAAGTGAAAACCTGTTTTTTTGTTGCAATTGCATTATTTTCTTATTTTAAGTAAGTTTTTGTACTTAAAAAGGGGTTTTGTCGTAAAAATCTTAGGTTCCTTTGCTCACCTCAAGTTTATTTGACCGTTTTTTCTAATAAACCTACAGAATCTTCAAAAATATTACAAAAGATTCCATAAGAAATCAATTAAAACATGTTTTTTCGTTGCAATTGCATTATTTTCTTATTTTAAGTAAGTTTTTGTACATAAAAACGGGTTTTGTCGTAAAAATCTTAGGTTCCTTTGCTCACCTCAAATTTATTTGACTATTGTTTCTAATAAACCAACCATTTTTTCTAAAACATGAATGAATCTACAAAAATATTACAGAAGATTCCAAAAGAAATCAGTGAAAACATGTTTTTTTGTTAAAATTGCATTATTTTATTTTTTTAAGTAAGTTTTTGTACATAAAAAAGGGTTTTGTCGTAAAAATCTTAGGTTCCTTTGCTCACCTTAAGTTTATTTGACAATTTATTCTAATAAACTCACAGAATCTACAAAAATATTACAAATGATTTCAAAAGAAATCAGTGAAAACCTGTTTTTTTGTTGCAATTTCATTATTTTCTTATTTTAAGTAAGTTTTTGTACATAAAAAGGGGTTTTGACGTAAAAATCTAAGGTTCCTTTGCTCACCTTAAGTTTATTTGACCCTTTTTTCTAATAAACCTAATAAACCTACAAAAATATTTCAGAAGATTCCGAAAGAAATCAGTGAAAACCTGTTTTTTTGTTGCAATTGCATTATTTTCTTATTTTAAGTAAGTTTTTGTACATAAAAAGGGGTTTTGTCGGAAAAATCTTAGGTTCCCTTGCTTTCCTCAATATTTGACCCTTTTTTTTAATAAACCCGCAGAATATACAAAAATATTACAAGAGATTCCAAAAGAAATTAGTGAAAATCTGTTTTTTTGTTGCAATTGCATTATTTTCCTAATTTAAGTAAGTTTTTGTACATAAAAAGGGGTTATGTCGTAAAAATCTTAGGTTCCTCTGCTCAACTTAACTTTATTTGACAATTTTTTTTTTAAAACCCACAGAATCTACAAAAATATTACAAAAGATTTCAAAAGAAATCAGTGAAAACCTTTTTTTTGTTGCGTTTGTTTTATTGTCTTATTTTAACTAGGTTTTTGTACATAAAAAAAGGTCTTGTCGTAAAATCTTATTTTCCTTTAGCTCACCTTAAGTTTATTTAACTATTTTTTGCTGATAAACCAACAGAATCTATAAAAATCTTATGCAAGATTCTAAAAGAAATTAGTAAAAACCTGTTTTTTTGTTGCATTTGCATTATTTTCTTATTTTAATTAAGTTTTTGTTCATAAAAAGGAGTTTTGTCGTAAAAATCTTAGGTTACTTTGCTCAAGTCAAATTTATTTGACCATTTTTCTTAATAAACCCACAAAATCTACAAAAATATCTCAAAAGAATCCAAAAGAAATCAGTAAAAACCTGTTTTTTTGAAGCATTTGCTTTATTTTTTGTTATTTTAAGTATGTTTTTGTACATAAAAACGAGATTTGTCGTTAAAATCTTAGGTTCCTTTGCTTATCTTAAGCTATTTGACCATCTTTTTTTTAAAAACCCACAAAATCTACAAAAATTATATAAAATATTCCAAATGATATTAGTGAACACCTGTTTTTTGTTGCATTTGCATTATTTTCTTATTTTAAGTAAGTTTTTGTACATAAAAAGAGGTTTTGTCGTAAAAATCTAACGTTCCTTTGCTCACTTAAAATTTATTTGACCATTTTTTCTAAAAAATATACAGAATCTAAAAAAGTATTACTAATGTTTCCGAGAGAAATCAGTGAAAAGCTGTTTTTTTGTTGCATTTGCATTATTTTCTTTATTTTAAATAAGTTTTTGTACATAAAAAGGGGTTTTGTAAATAAAAATCTTAGGTTCCTTAACTCACCTGAAGTTTATTTGACCATTTTTTCTGATAAAACGACAGAATTGAAAAAATAATACAAATTATTTAAAAAGAATCCAGTGAAAACCTGTTTTTTTATTGCAATTGTAGTATTTTCTTATTTTAAGTTGGTTTTTAGTACAAAAAAAGGTTGTCGATAAATTTTTAGGTGCATTTGTTTCCCCCAAGTTTGTTTGACCATTTTTTCTGATTAACCCACAAAATCTACGAAAATCTTACAATAGATTTTACAACAAATTGGGGAAAACCTGTTTTTTATTTTGCAATTTCATTATTTTCTTATTTTAAGTAAGTTTTTGCACATATGAAGCGGTTTTGTCGTAAAAATCTTAGGTTCCCGTGCTAACCTTAGTTTAATTAACCATTTTTTCTAATAAACCCAAAGAATCTACAAAAATATTACCTTAGTTTAATTAACCATTTTTTCTAATAAACCTAAAGAATCTACAAAAATATTATAAAAGATTTCAACAGAAATCAGTGAAAACCTGTTATTCAGTTGCAATTGCATTATTTTCTTATATTAAGTAAGTTTTTGTACATAAAAAGGGGTTTTGTCGGAAAAATCTGAGGTTGCTTGCTTACCTCAAGTTTATATGACCATTGTTTCTAATAAACCCACCATTTTTTCTAAAACATGAATGAATCTACAAAAATGATACAAAAGATTCAAAAAGAAATCAGTAAAAACCTGTTTTTTTGTTGCAATTGCATTATTTTCTTATTTAAGTAAGTTTTTGTACATAAAAAGGAGTTTTGTCGTAAAAATCTTAGGTTCCTTTGCTCACCTAAAGTTTATTTGACTATATTTTCTAATAAATCCACAGAATCTACAAAAATATTAAAAAAGATTCCGAAAGAAATCAGTGAAAACCTGTTTTTTTGTTGCAGTTGCATTATTTTCTGATTTTAAGTAAGTTTTTGTACATAAAAAGGGGTTTTGTCGTAAAAATCTGAGGTTCCTTTGCTCACCTCAAGTTTATTTGACCATTTTTTCTAATAAACCCACAGAATGTACAAAAATATTACAAAAGATTCCAAAAGTAATCAGTGAAAATCTGTTTTTTTGTTGCAATTGCATTATTTTCTTATTTTAAGTAAGTTTTTGTACATAAAAAGGGGTTTTGTTGTAAAAATCTTCGGTTCCTTTGCTCACCTCAAGTTTATTTGACCATTTTTTCTAAAACACCCACAAAATCTACAAAAATATTACAAAAGATTCCAAGAGAAATCAGTAAAAACCTGTTTTTTTGTTGCAATTGCATTATTTTCTTATTTTAAGTAAGTTTTTGTACATAAAAAGGGTTTTGTCGTAAAAATCTTAGGTTCCTTTGCTCACCTCAAGTTTATTCGACCGTTTTTTCTAATAAACCCACAGAATCTACAAAAATATTACCAAAGATTCCAAAAGAAATCAGTTAAAACCTGTTTTTTTGTTGCAATTGCATTATTTTTTTATTTTAAGTAAGTTTTTGTACATAAAAATGGGTTTTGTCGTAAAAATGTTAGGTTCCTTTGCTCACCTCAAGTTTATTTGACTATTTTTTCTAATAAATTCACAGAATCTACAAAAATATTACAAAAGATTCCAAAAGAATTCAGTGAAAACCTGTTTTTTTGTTGCAGTTGCATTATTTTCTGATTTTAAGTAAGTTTTTGTTCATAAAATGGGGTTTTGTCGTAAAAATCTTAGGTTCCTTTCCTCACCTCAAGTTTATTTGACCATTTTTTCTAATAAACCCACAGAATCTACAAAAATATTACAAAAGATTCCAAGAGAAATCAGTGAAAACCTGTTTTTTTGTTGCAATTGCATTATTTTTTTATTTTAAGTAAGTTTTTGTACATAAAAAGGGGTTTTGTCGTAAAAATCTTAGGTTACTTTGCTCACCTCAAGTTTATTTGATCATTTTTTTTAATTAACCCACAGAATCTACAAAAATATTACAAAAGATTCCAAAAGATGTCAGTAAAAACCTGTTTTTTTGATGCAATTGCATTATTTTCTTATTTTAAGTAAGTTTTTGTACATAAAAAGGGTTTTGTCGTAAAAATCTTAGGTTCCTTTGCTCACCTCAAGTTTATTCGACCGTTTTTTCTAATAAACCCACAGAATCTACAAAAATATTACAAAAGATTCCAAAAGAAATCAGTTAAAACCTGTTTTTTTGTTGCAATTGCATTATTTTTTTATTTTAAGTAAGTTTTTGTACATAAAAATGGGTTTTGTCGTAAAAATGTTAGGTTCCTTTGCTCACCTCAAGTTTATTTGACTATTTTTTCTAATAAATTCACAGAATCTACAAAAATATTACAAAAGACTCCAAAAGAATTCAGTGAAAACCTGTTTTTTTGTTGCAGTTGCATTATTTTCTGATTTTAAGTAAGTTTTTGTTCATAAAATGGGGTTTTGTCGTAAAAATCTTAGGTTCCTTTCCTCACCTCAAGTTTATTTGACCATTTTTTCTAATAAACCCACAGAATCTACAAAAATATTACAAAAGATTCCAAGAGAAATCAGTGAAAACCTGTTTTTTTGTTGCAATTGCATTATTTTTTTATTTTAAGTAAGTTTTTGTACATAAAAAGGGGTTTTGTCGTAAAAATCTTAGGTTACTTTGCTCACCTCAAGTTTATTTGATCATTTTTTCTAATTAACCCACAGAATCTACAAAAATATTTCAAAAGATTCCAAAAGATGTCAGTGAAAACCTGTTTTTTTGTTGCAATTGCATTATTTTCTTATTTTAAGTAAGTTTTTGTTCATAAAATGGGGTTTTGTCGTAAAAATCTTAGGTTCCTTTCCTCACCTCAAGTTTTTTTGACCATTTTTTCTAATAAAACCACAGAATCTACAAAAATATTACAAAAGATTCCAAAAGAAATCAGTGAAAACCTGTTTTTTTGTTGCAATTGCATTATTTTCTTATTTAAGTAAGTTTTTGTACATAAAAAGGGTTTTGTCGTAAAAATCTTAGGTTCCTTTGCTCACCTCAAGTTTATTTGACCATTTTTTCTGATAAACCCACAGAATCTACAAAAATATTACAAAAGATTCCATAAGTAATCAGTGAATATCTGTTTTTTTGTTGCAATTGCATTATTTTCTTATTTTAAGTATGTTTTTGTACATAAAAAGGGGTTTTGTTGTAAAAATCTTCGGTTCCTTTGCTCACCTCAAGTTTATTTGACCATTTTTTCTAAAACACCCACAAAATCTACAAAAATATTATAAAAGATTCCAAGAGAAATCAGTAAAAACCTGTCTTTTTGTTGCAATTGCATTATTTTCTTATTTTAAGTAAGTTTTTGTACATAAAAAGGGTTTTGTCGTAAAAATCTTAGGTTCCTTTGCTCACCTCAAGTTTATTCGACCGTTTTTTCTAATAAACCCACAGAATCTACAAAAATATTACAAAAGATTCCAAAAGAAATCAGTGAAAACCTGTTTTTTTGTTGCAATTGCATTATTTTCTTATTTTAAGTAAGTTTTTGTACATAAAAAGGGGTTTTGTCGTAAAAATTTCTGGTTCCTTTGCTCACCTCAAGTTTATATGACCTTTTTTTCTAATGAACCCACAGAATCTACAAAAATATTACAGAAGATTCAAAAAGAAATCAGTTAAATCCTGTTTTTTTGTTGCAATTGCATTTTTTTTCAATATTGAGTAAGTTTTTGTATATAAAAAGCGGTTTTGTCGTAAAAATCTTAGGTTCCTTTGCTAACCTCAAGTTTATTGACCATTTTTTCTAATAAACCTATAGAATCTACAAAAATATTACAAAAGATTCCAATAGAAATCAGTGAAAACCTGTTTTTTTGTTGCAATTGCATTATTTTTTATTTTAAGTAAGTTTTTGTACATAAAAAGGGGTTTTGTCGTAAAAATCTTAGGTTCCTTTGCTCACCTCAAGTTTATTTGACCATTTTTTCTTATAAACTTAATGAATCTACAAAAATATTTTAAAAGATTCAAGAAGAAATCAGTGAAAATCTGTTTTTTGTTGCAATTGCATTATTTTCAAATTTTTAATAAGTTTTTGTACATAAAAAGAGGTTTTGTCGTGAAAATCTTAGGTTCCTTTGCTCACCTCAAGTTTAAATGACCATTTTTTCTAGTAAACCCACAGAATCTACAAAAATATAACAAAAGATTCCAAAAGAAATCAGTGAAAACCTGTTTTTTTGTTGCAATTGCATTATTTTTTATTTTAAGTAAGTTTTTGTACATAAAAAGGGGTTTTGTCGTAAAAATCTTAGGTTCCTTTGCTCACCTTAAGTTTATTAGACCATTTTTTCTGATAAATCCACAAAATCTACGAAAATATTACAAAAGATTCCAAAAGTAATCAGTGAAAATCTGTTTTTTTGTTGCAATTGCATTATTTTCTTATTTTAAGTAAGTTTTTGTACATAAAAAGGGGTTTTGTTGTAAAAATCTTAGGTTCCTTTGCTCACCTCAAGTTTATTTGACCATTTTTTCTAATAAACCCACAAAATCTACAAAAATATTACAAAAATTCCAATAGAAATCAGTAAAAACCTGTTTTTTTGTTGCAATTGCATTATTTTCTTATTTTAAGTAAGTTTTTGTACATAAAAAGGGTTTTTTCGTAAAAATCTTAGGTTTCTTTGCTCACCTCAAGTTTATTTGACCATTTTTTCTAATAAACCCACAGAATCTACAAAAATATTTTAAAAGATTCCATAAGAAATCAGTGAAAACCTGTTTTTTTGTTGCAATTGCATTATTTTCTTATTTTAAGTAAGTTTTTGTACATAAAAATGGGTTTTGTCGTAAAAATCTTAGGTTCCTTTGCTTACCTCAAGTTTATTTGACTATTTTTTCTAATAAATCCACAGAATCTACAAAAATATTAAAAAAGATTTTAAAAGAAATCAGTGAAAACCTGTTTTTTTGTTGCACTTGCATTATTTTCTGATTTTAAGTAAGTTTTTGTACATAAAAAGGGGTTTTGTCGTAAAAATCTTAGGTTCCTTTGCTTACCTCAAGTTTATTTGACCATTTTTTCTAATAAACCCACAGAATCTAAAAAAACATTACAAAAGATTCTAAGAGAAATCAGTGAAAACCTGTTTTTTTGTTGCAATTGCATTATTTTTTTATTTTAAGTAAGTTTTTGTACATAAAAAGGGGTTTTGTCGTAAAAATCTTAGGTTCCTTTGCTCACCTCAAGATTATTTGACCATTTTTTCTAATAAACCAACAGAATCCAGAAAAATATTACAAAAAATTCCAAAAGAAGTCCGTGAAAACCTGTTTTTTATTGCAATTGCATTATTTTCTTATTTTAAGTAAGTTTTTGTTCATAAAATGGGGTTTTGTCGTAAAAATCTTAGGTTCCTTTCCTCACCTCAAGTTTATTTGACCATTTTTTCTAATAAACCCACAGAATCTACAAAAATATTACAAGAGATTCCAAAAGAAATCGGTGAAAACACTTTTTTTTGTTGCAATTGCATTATTTTCCTATTATAAGTAAGTTTTTGTACATAAAAAGGGGTTTTGTCGTAAAACTCTTAGGTTCCTTTGCTCACCTCAAGTTTATTTGACCATTTTTTCTAATAAACCCACAGAATCCACAAAAATATTACAAAAGATTCCAAAAGAAATCAGTGAAAACCTGTTTTTTTGTTGCAATTGCATTATTTTCTTATTTTACGTAAGTTTTTGAACATAAAAGGGGTTTTGTCTTAAAAATCTTAGGTTCCTTTGCTCACCTCAAGTTTATTTGACCATTTTTTCTAATAAACTCACAGAAACTTCAAAAATATTACAAAAGATTCTAAAAGAAATCAGTGAAAACCTGTTTTTTTGTTGCAATTGCAATATTTTCTTATTATAAGTAAGTTTTTGTACATAAAAAGGGGTTTTGTCGTAAAAATCTTAGGTTCCTTTGCTCACCTCAAGTTTATTTGACCATTTTTTCTAATAAACCCACAGAATCTACAAAAATATTATAAAAGATTCCAAAAGTAATCAGTGAAAACCTGCTTTTTTGTTGCAATTGCATTATTTTCTTATTTTACGTAAGTTTTTGAACATAAAAGGGGTTTTGTCTTAAAAATCCTAGGTTCCTTTGCTCACCTCAAGTTTATTTGACCATTTTTTCTAATAAACTCACAGAAACTTCAAAAATATTACAAAAGATTCTATAAAAAATCAGTGAAAACCTGTTTTTTTGTTGCAATTGCATTATTTTCATATTATAAGTAAGTTTTTGTACATAAAAAGGGGTTTTGTTGTAAAAATCTTAATTTCCATTGCTCACCTCAAGTTTATTTGACCATTTTATCTTATAAACCCACAGAATCTACAAAAATATTACAAAAGATTCCTAAAGAAATCAGTGAAAACCTGTTTTTATGTTGCAATTGCATTATTTTCTTATTTTAAGTAAGTTTTTGTACATAAAAAGGGGTTTTGTCGTAAAAATCTTAGGTTCCTTTGCTCACCTCAAGTTTATTTGACCATTTTTTCTAATAAACCCACAGAATCTACAAAAATATTACAAAAGATTCCAAAAGAAATCAGTGAAAACCTGTTTTTTTGTTGCAATTGCATTATTTTCTTATTTTAAGTAAGTTTTTGTACATAAAAAGGGGTTTTGTCGTAAAAATCTTAGGTTCCTTTGCTCACCTCAAGTTTATTTGACCATTTTTTCTAATAAACCCACAGAATCTACAAAAATATTACAAAAGATTCCAAAAGAAATCAGTGAAAACCTGTTTTTATGTTGCAATTGCATTATTTTCTTATTTTAAGTAAGTTTTTGTACATAAAAAGGGGTTTTGTCGTAAAAATCTTAGGTTCCTTTGCTCACCTCAAGTTTATTTGACCATTTTTTCTAATAAACCCACAGAATCTACAAAAATATTACAAGAGATTCCAAAAGAAATCAGTGAAAACCTGTTTTTTTGTTGCAATTGCATTATTTTCTTATTTTAAGTAAGTTTTTGTACATAAAAAGGGGTTTTGTCGTAAAAATCTTAGGTTCCTTTGCTCACCTCAAGTTTATTTGACCATTTTTTCTAATAAACCCACAGAATCTACAAAAATATTACAAAAGATTCCAAAAGAAATCAGTGAAAACCTGTTTTTATGTTGCAATTGCATTATTTTCTTATTTTAAGTAAGTTTTTGTACATAAAAAGGGGTTTTGTCGTAAAAATCTTAGGTTCCTTTGCTCACCTCAAGTTTATTTGACCATTTTTTCTAATAAACCCACAGAATCTACAAAAATATTACAAAAGATTCCAAAAGAAATCAGTGAAAACCTGTTTTTTTGTTGCAATTGCATTATTTTCTTATTTTAAGTAAGTTTTTGTACATAAAAAGGGGTTTTGTCGTAAAAATCTTAGGTTCCTTTGCTCACCTCAAGTTTATTTGACCATTTTTTCTAATAAACCCACAGAATCTACAAAAATATTACAAAAGATTCCAAAAGAAATCAGTGAAAACCTGTTTTTTGTTGCAATTGCATTATTTTCTTATTTTAAGTAAGTTTTTGTACATAAAAAGGGGTTTTGTCGTAAAAATCTTAGGTTCCTTTGCTCACCTCAAGTTTATTTGACCATTTTTTCTAATAAACCCACAGAATCTACAAAAATATTACAAAAGATTCCAAAAGAAATCAGTGAAAACCTGTTTTTTTGTTGCAATTGCATTATTTTCTTATTTTAAGTAAGTTTTTGTACATAAAAAGGGGTTTTGTCGTAAAAATCTTAGGTTCCTTTGCTCACCTCAAGTTTATTTGACCATTTTTTCTAATAAACCCACAGAATCTACAAAAATATTACAAAAGATTCCAAAAGAAATCAGTGAAAACCTGTTTTTTTGTTGCAATTGCATTATTTTCTTATTTTAAGTAAGTTTTTGTACATAAAAAGGGGTTTTGTCGTAAAAATCTTAGGTTCCTTTGCTCACCTCAAGTTTATTTGACCATTTTTTCTAATAAACCCACAGAATCTACAAAAATATTACAAAAGATTCCAAAAGAAATCAGTGAAAACCTGTTTTTTTGTTGCAATTGCATTATTTTCTTATTTTAAGTAAGTTTTTGTACATAAAAAGGGGTTTTGTCGTAAAAATCTTAGGTTCCTTTGCTCACCTCAAGTTTATTTGACCATTTTTTCTAATAAACCCACAGAATCTACAAAAATATTACAAAAGATTCCAAAAGAAATCAGTGAAAACCTGTTTTTTTGTTGCAATTGCATTATTTTCTTATTTTAAGTAAGTTTTTGTACATAAAAAGGGGTTTTGTCGTAAAAATCTTAGGTTCCTTTGCTCACCTCAAGTTTATTTGACCATTTTTTCTAATAAACCCACAGAATCTACAAAAATATTACAAAAGATTCCAAAAGAAATCAGTGAAAACCTGTTTTTTTGTTGCAATTGCATTATTTTCTTATTTTAAGTAAGTTTTTGTACATAAAAAGGGGTTTTGTCGTAAAAATCTTAGGTTCCTTTGCTCACCTCAAGTTTATTTGACCATTTTTTCTAATAAACCCACAGAATCTACAAAAATATTACAAAAGATTCCAAAAGAAATCAGTGAAAACCTGTTTTTTTGTTGCAATTGCATTATTTTCTTATTTTAAGTAAGTTTTTGTACATAAAAAGGGGTTTTGTCGTAAAAATCTTAGGTTCCTTTGCTCACCTCAAGTTTATTTGACCATTTTTTCTAATAAACCCACAGAATCTACAAAAATATTACAAAAGATTCCAAAAGAAATCAGTGAAAACCTGTTTTTTTGTTGCAATTGCATTATTTTCTTATTTTAAGTAAGTTTTTGTACATAAAAAGGGGTTTTGTCGTAAAAATCTTAGGTTCCTTTGCTCACCTCAAGTTTATTTGACCATTTTTTCTAATAAACCCACAGAATCTACAAAAATATTACAAAAGATTCCAAAAGAAATCAGTGAAAACCTGTTTTTTTGTTGCAATTGCATTATTTTCTTATTTTAAGTAAGTTTTTGTACATAAAAAGGGGTTTTGTCGTAAAAATCTTAGGTTCCTTTGCTCACCTCAAGTTTATTTGACCATTTTTTCTAATAAACCCACAGAATCTACAAAAATATTACAAAAGATTCCAAAAGAAATCAGTGAAAACCTGTTTTTTTGTTGCAATTGCATTATTTTCTTATTTTAAGTAAGTTTTTGTACATAAAAAGGGGTTTTGTCGTAAAAATCTTAGGTTCCTTTGCTCACCTCAAGTTTATTTGACCATTTTTTCTAATAAACCCACAGAATCTACAAAAATATTACAAAAGATTCCAAAAGAAATCAGTGAAAACCTGTTTTTTTGTTGCAATTGCATTATTTTCTTATTTTAAGTAAGTTTTTGTACATAAAAAGGGGTTTTGTCGTAAAAATCTTAGGTTCCTTTGCTCACCTCAAGTTTATTTGACCATTTTTTCTAATAAACCCACAGAATCTACAAAAATATTACAAAAGATTCCAAAAGAAATCAGTGAAAACCTGTTTTTTTGTTGCAATTGCATTATTTTCTTATTTTAAGTAAGTTTTTGTACATAAAAAGGGGTTTTGTCGTAAAAATCTTAGGTTCCTTTGCTCACCTCAAGTTTATTTGACCATTTTTTCTAATAAACCCACAGAATCTACAAAAATATTACAAAAGATTCCAAAAGAAATCAGTGAAAACCTGTTTTTTTGTTGCATTTGCATTATTTTCTTATTTTAAGTAAGTTTTTGTACATAAAAAGGGGTTTTGTCGTAAAAATCTTAGGTTCCTTTGCTCACCTCAAGTTTATTTGACCATTTTTTCTAATAAACCCACAGAATCTACAAAAATATTACAAAAGATTCCAAAAGAAATCAGTGAAAACCTGTTTTTTTGTTGCAATTGCATTATTTTCTTATTTTAAGTAAGTTTTTGTACATAAAAAGGGGTTTTGTCGTAAAAATCTTAGGTTCCTTTGCTCACCTCAAGTTTATTTGACCATTTTTTCTAATAAACCCACAGAATCTACAAAAATATTACAAAAGATTCCAAAAGAAATCAGTGAAAACCTGTTTTTTTGTTGCAATTGCATTATTTTCTTATTTTAAGTAAGTTTTTGTACATAAAAAGGGGTTTTGTCGTAAAAATCTTAGGTTCCTTTGCTCACCTCAAGTTTATTTGACCATTTTTTCTAATAAACCCACAGAATCTACAAAAATATTACAAAAGATTCCAAAAGAAATCAGTGAAAACCTGTTTTTTTGTTGCATTTGCATTATTTTCTTATTTTAAGTAAGTTTTTGTACATAAAAAGGGGTTTTGTCGTAAAAATCTTAGGTTCCTTTGCTCACCTCAAGTTTATTTGACCATTTTTTCTAATAAACCCACAGAATCTACAAAAATATTACAAAAGATTCCAAAAGAAATCAGTGAAAACCTGTTTTTTTGTTGCATTTGCATTATTTTCTTATTTTAAGTAAGTTTTTGTACATAAAAAGGGGTTTTGTCGTAAAAATCTTAGGTTCCTTTGCTCACCTCAAGTTTATTTGACCATTTTTTCTAATAAACCCACAGAATCTACAAAAATATTACAAAAGATTCCAAAAGAAATCAGTGAAAACCTGTTTTTTTGTTGCATTTGCATTATTTTCTTATTTTAAGTAAGTTTTTGTACATAAAAAGGGGTTTTGTCGTAAAAATCTTAGGTTCCTTTGCTCACCTCAAGTTTATTTGACCATTTTTTCTAATAAACCCACAGAATCTACAAAAATATTACAAAAGATTCCAAAAGAAATCAGTGAAAACCTGTTTTTTTGTTGCATTTGCATTATTTTCTTATTTTAAGTAAGTTTTTGTACATAAAAAGGGGTTTTGTCGTAAAAATCTTAGGTTCCTTTGCTCACCTCAAGTTTATTTGACCATTTTTTCTAATAAACCCACAGAATCTACAAAAATATTACAAAAGATTCCAAAAGAAATCAGTGAAAACCTGTTTTTTTGTTGCATTTGCATTATTTTCTTATTTTAAGTAAGTTTTTGTACATAAAAAGGGGTTTTGTCGTAAAAATCTTAGGTTCCTTTGCTCACCTCAAGTTTATTTGACCATTTTTTCTAATAAACCCACAGAATCTACAAAAATATTACAAAAGATTCCAAAAGAAATCAGTGAAAACCTGTTTTTATGTTGCATTTGCATTATTTTCTTATTTTAAGTAAGTTTTTGTACATAAAAAGGGGTTTTGTCGTAAAAATCTTAGGTTCCTTTGCTCACCTCAAGTTTATTTGACCATTTTTTCTAATAAACCCACAGAATCTACAAAAATATTACAAAAGATTCCAAAAGAAATCAGTGAAAACCTGTTTTTTTGTTGCATTTGCATTATTTTCTTATTTTAAGTAAGTTTTTGTACATAAAAAGGGGTTTTGTCGTAAAAATCTTAGGTTCCTTTGCTCACCTCAAGTTTATTTGACCATTTTTTCTAATAAACCCACAGAATCTACAAAAATATTACAAAAGATTCCAAAAGAAATCAGTGAAAACCTGTTTTTTTGTTGCATTTGCATTATTTTCTTATTTTAAGTAAGTTTTTGTACATAAAAAGGGGTTTTGTCGTAAAAATCTTAGGTTCCTTTGCTCACCTCAAGTTTATTTGACCATTTTTTCTAATAAACCCACAGAATCTACAAAAATATTACAAAAGATTCCAAAAGAAATCAGTGAAAACCTGTTTTTTTGTTGCATTTGCATTATTTTCTTATTTTAAGTAAGTTTTTGTACATAAAAAGGGGTTTTGTCGTAAAAATCTTAGGTTCCTTTGCTCACCTCAAGTTTATTTGACCATTTTTTCTAATAAACCCACAGAATCTACAAAAATATTACAAAAGATTCCAAAAGAAATCAGTGAAAACCTGTTTTTTTGTTGCATTTGCATTATTTTCTTATTTTAAGTAAGTTTTTGTACATAAAAAGGGGTTTTGTCGTAAAAATCTTAGGTTCCTTTGCTCACCTCAAGTTTATTTGACCATTTTTTCTAATAAACCCACAGAATCTACAAAAATATTACAAAAGATTCCAAAAGAAATCAGTGAAAACCTGTTTTTTTGTTGCATTTGCATTATTTTCTTATTTTAAGTAAGTTTTTGTACATAAAAAGGGGTTTTGTCGTAAAAATCTTAGGTTCCTTTGCTCACCTCAAGTTTATTTGACCATTTTTTCTAATAAACCCACAGAATCTACAAAAATATTACAAAAGATTCCAAAAGAAATCAGTGAAAACCTGTTTTTTTGTTGCATTTGCATTATTTTCTTATTTTAAGTAAGTTTTTGTACATAAAAAGGGGTTTTGTCGTAAAAATCTTAGGTTCCTTTGCTCACCTCAAGTTTATTTGACCATTTTTTCTAATAAACCCACAGAATCTACAAAAATATTACAAAAGATTCCAAAAGAAATCAGTGAAAACCTGTTTTTTTGTTGCATTTGCATTATTTTCTTATTTTAAGTAAGTTTTTGTACATAAAAAGGGGTTTTGTCGTAAAAATCTTAGGTTCCTTTGCTCACCTCAAGTTTATTTGACCATTTTTTCTAATAAACCCACAGAATCTACAAAAATATTACAAAAGATTCCAAAAGAAATCAGTGAAAACCTGTTTTTTTGTTGCATTTGCATTATTTTCTTATTTTAAGTAAGTTTTTGTACATAAAAAGGGGTTTTGTCGTAAAAATCTTAGGTTCCTTTGCTCACCTCAAGTTTATTTGACCATTTTTTCTAATAAACCCACAGAATCTACAAAAATATTACAAAAGATTCCAAAAGAAATCAGTGAAAACCTGTTTTTTTGTTGCATTTGCATTATTTTCTTATTTTAAGTAAGTTTTTGTACATAAAAAGGGGTTTTGTCGTAAAAATCTTAGGTTCCTTTGCTCACCTCAAGTTTATTTGACCATTTTTTCTAATAAACCCACAGAATCTACAAAAATATTACAAAAGATTCCAAAAGAAATCAGTGAAAACCTGTTTTTTTGTTGCATTTGCATTATTTTCTTATTTTAAGTAAGTTTTTGTACATAAAAAGGGGTTTTGTCGTAAAAATCTTAGGTTCCTTTGCTCACCTCAAGTTTATTTGACCATTTTTTCTAATAAACCCACAGAATCTACAAAAATATTACAAAAGATTCCAAAAGAAATCAGTGAAAACCTGTTTTTTTGTTGCATTTGCATTATTTTCTTATTTTAAGTAAGTTTTTGTACATAAAAAGGGGTTTTGTCGTAAAAATCTTAGGTTCCTTTGCTCACCTCAAGTTTATTTGACCATTTTTTCTAATAAACCCACAGAATCTACAAAAATATTACAAAAGATTCCAAAAGAAATCAGTGAAAACCTGTTTTTTTGTTGCATTTGCATTATTTTCTTATTTTAAGTAAGTTTTTGTACATAAAAAGGGGTTTTGTCGTAAAAATCTTAGGTTCCTTTGCTCACCTCAAGTTTATTTGACCATTTTTTCTAATAAACCCACAGAATCTACAAAAATATTACAAAAGATTCCAAAAGAAATCAGTGAAAACCTGTTTTTTTGTTGCATTTGCATTATTTTCTTATTTTAAGTAAGTTTTTGTACATAAAAAGGGGTTTTGTCGTAAAAATCTTAGGTTCCTTTGCTCACCTCAAGTTTATTTGACCATTTTTTCTAATAAACCCACAGAATCTACAAAAATATTACAAAAGATTCCAAAAGAAATCAGTGAAAACCTGTTTTTTTGTTGCATTTGCATTATTTTCTTATTTTAAGTAAGTTTTTGTACATAAAAAGGGGTTTTGTCGTAAAAATCTTAGGTTCCTTTGCTCACCTCAAGTTTATTTGACCATTTTTTCTAATAAACCCACAGAATCTACAAAAATATTACAAAAGATTCCAAAAGAAATCAGTGAAAACCTGTTTTTTTGTTGCATTTGCATTATTTTCTTATTTTAAGTAAGTTTTTGTACATAAAAAGGGGTTTTGTCGTAAAAATCTTAGGTTCCTTTGCTCACCTCAAGTTTATTTGACCATTTTTTCTAATAAACCCACAGAATCTACAAAAATATTACAAAAGATTCCAAAAGAAATCAGTGAAAACCTGTTTTTTTGTTGCATTTGCATTATTTTCTTATTTTAAGTAAGTTTTTGTACATAAAAAGGGGTTTTGTCGTAAAAATCTTAGGTTCCTTTGCTCACCTCAAGTTTATTTGACCATTTTTTCTAATAAACCCACAGAATCTACAAAAATATTACAAAAGATTCCAAAAGAAATCAGTGAAAACCTGTTTTTTTGTTGCATTTGCATTATTTTCTTATTTTAAGTAAGTTTTTGTACATAAAAAGGGGTTTTGTCGTAAAAATCTTAGGTTCCTTTGCTCACCTCAAGTTTATTTGACCATTTTTTCTAATAAACCCACAGAATCTACAAAAATATTACAAAAGATTCCAAAAGAAATCAGTGAAAACCTGTTTTTTTGTTGCATTTGCATTATTTTCTTATTTTAAGTAAGTTTTTGTACATAAAAAGGGGTTTTGTCGTAAAAATCTTAGGTTCCTTTGCTCACCTCAAGTTTATTTGACCATTTTTTCTAATAAACCCACAGAATCTACAAAAATATTACAAAAGATTCCAAAAGAAATCAGTGAAAACCTGTTTTTTTGTTGCATTTGCATTATTTTCTTATTTTAAGTAAGTTTTTGTACATAAAAAGGGGTTTTGTCGTAAAAATCTTAGGTTCCTTTGCTCACCTCAAGTTTATTTGACCATTTTTTCTAATAAACCCACAGAATCTACAAAAATATTACAAAAGATTCCAAAAGAAATCAGTGAAAACCTGTTTTTTTGTTGCATTTGCATTATTTTCTTATTTTAAGTAAGTTTTTGTACATAAAAAGGGGTTTTGTCGTAAAAATCTTAGGTTCCTTTGCTCACCTCAAGTTTATTTGACCATTTTTTCTAATAAACCCACAGAATCTACAAAAATATTACAAAAGATTCCAAAAGAAATCAGTGAAAACCTGTTTTTTTGTTGCATTTGCATTATTTTCTTATTTTAAGTAAGTTTTTGTACATAAAAAGGGGTTTTGTCGTAAAAATCTTAGGTTCCTTTGCTCACCTCAAGTTTATTTGACCATTTTTTCTAATAAACCCACAGAATCTACAAAAATATTACAAAAGATTCCAAAAGAAATCAGTGAAAACCTGTTTTTTTGTTGCATTTGCATTATTTTCTTATTTTAAGTAAGTTTTTGTACATAAAAAGGGGTTTTGTCGTAAAAATCTTAGGTTCCTTTGCTCACCTCAAGTTTATTTGACCATTTTTTCTAATAAACCCACAGAATCTACAAAAATATTACAAAAGATTCCAAAAGAAATCAGTGAAAACCTGTTTTTTTGTTGCAATTGCATTATTTTCTTATTTTAAGTAAGTTTTTGTACATAAAAAGGGGTTTTGTCGTAAAAATCTTAGGTTCCTTTGCTCACCTCAAGTTTATTTGACCATTTTTTCTAATAAACCCACAGAATCTACAAAAATATTACAAAAGATTCCAAAAGAAATCAGTGAAAACCTGTTTTTTTGTTGCAATTGCATTATTTTCTTATTTTAAGTAAGTTTTTGTACATAAAAAGGGGTTTTGTCGTAAAAATCTTAGGTTCCTTTGCTCACCTCAAGTTTATTTGACCATTTTTTCTAATAAACCCACAGAATCTACAAAAATATTACAAAAGATTCCAAAAGAAATCAGTGAAAACCTGTTTTTTTGTTGCATTTGCATTATTTTCTTATTTTAAGTAAGTTTTTGTACATAAAAAGGGGTTTTGTCGTAAAAATCTTAGGTTCCTTTGCTCACCTCAAGTTTATTTGACCATTTTTTCTAATAAACCCACAGAATCTACAAAAATATTACAAAAGATTCCAAAAGAAATCAGTGAAAACCTGTTTTTTTGTTGCAATTGCATTATTTTCTTATTTTAAGTAAGTTTTTGTACATAAAAAGGGGTTTTGTCGTAAAAATCTTAGGTTCCTTTGCTCACCTCAAGTTTATTTGACCATTTTTTCTAATAAACCCACAGAATCTACAAAAATATTACAAAAGATTCCAAAAGAAATCAGTGAAAACCTGTTTTTTTGTTGCATTTGCATTATTTTCTTATTTTAAGTAAGTTTTTGTACATAAAAAGGGGTTTTGTCGTAAAAATCTTAGGTTCCTTTGCTCACCTCAAGTTTATTTGACCATTTTTTCTAATAAACCCACAGAATCTACAAAAATATTACAAAAGATTCCAAAAGAAATCAGTGAAAACCTGTTTTTTTGTTGCATTTGCATTATTTTCTTATTTTAAGTAAGTTTTTGTACATAAAAAGGGGTTTTGTCGTAAAAATCTTAGGTTCCTTTGCTCACCTCAAGTTTATTTGACCATTTTTTCTAATAAACCCACAGAATCTACAAAAATATTACAAAAGATTCCAAAAGAAATCAGTGAAAACCTGTTTTTTTGTTGCAATTGCATTATTTTCTTATTTTAAGTAAGTTTTTGTACATAAAAAGGGGTTTTGTCGTAAAAATCTTAGGTTCCTTTGCTCACCTCAAGTTTATTTGACCATTTTTTCTAATAAACCCACAGAATCTACAAAAATATTACAAAAGATTCCAAAAGAAATCAGTGAAAACCTGTTTTTTTGTTGCATTTGCATTATTTTCTTATTTTAAGTAAGTTTTTGTACATAAAAAGGGGTTTTGTCGTAAAAATCTTAGGTTCCTTTGCTCACCTCAAGTTTATTTGACCATTTTTTCTAATAAACCCACAGAATCTACAAAAATATTACAAAAGATTCCAAAAGAAATCAGTGAAAACCTGTTTTTTTGTTGCATTTGCATTATTTTCTTATTTTAAGTAAGTTTTTGTACATAAAAAGGGGTTTTGTCGTAAAAATCTTAGGTTCCTTTGCTCACCTCAAGTTTATTTGACCATTTTTTCTAATAAACCCACAGAATCTACAAAAATATTACAAAAGATTCCAAAAGAAATCAGTGAAAACCTGTTTTTTTGTTGCATTTGCATTATTTTCTTATTTTAAGTAAGTTTTTGTACATAAAAAGGGGTTTTGTCGTAAAAATCTTAGGTTCCTTTGCTCACCTCAAGTTTATTTGACCATTTTTTCTAATAAACCCACAGAATCTACAAAAATATTACAAAAGATTCCAAAAGAAATCAGTGAAAACCTGTTTTTTTGTTGCAATTGCATTATTTTCTTATTTTAAGTAAGTTTTTGTACATAAAAAGGGGTTTTGTCGTAAAAATCTTAGGTTCCTTTGCTCACCTCAAGTTTATTTGACCATTTTTTCTAATAAACCCACAGAATCTACAAAAATATTACAAAAGATTCCAAAAGAAATCAGTGAAAACCTGTTTTTTTGTTGCAATTGCATTATTTTCTTATTTTAAGTAAGTTTTTGTACATAAAAAGGGGTTTTGTCGTAAAAATCTTAGGTTCCTTTGCTCACCTCAAGTTTATTTGACCATTTTTTCTAATAAACCCACAGAATCTACAAAAATATTACAAAAGATTCCAAAAGAAATCAGTGAAAACCTGTTTTTTTGTTGCAATTGCATTATTTTCTTATTTTAAGTAAGTTTTTGTACATAAAAAGGGGTTTTGTCGTAAAAATCTTAGGTTCCTTTGCTCACCTCAAGTTTATTTGACCATTTTTTCTAATAAACCCACAGAATCTACAAAAATATTACAAAAGATTCCAAAAGAAATCAGTGAAAACCTGTTTTTTTGTTGCAATTGCATTATTTTCTTATTTTAAGTAAGTTTTTGTACATAAAAAGGGGTTTTGTCGTAAAAATCTTAGGTTCCTTTGCTCACCTCAAGTTTATTTGACCATTTTTTCTAATAAACCCACAGAATCTACAAAAATATTACAAAAGATTCCAAAAGAAATCAGTGAAAACCTGTTTTTTTGTTGCAATTGCATTATTTTCTTATTTTAAGTAAGTTTTTGTACATAAAAAGGGGTTTTGTCGTAAAAATCTTAGGTTCCTTTGCTCACCTCAAGTTTATTTGACCATTTTTTCTAATAAACCCACAGAATCTACAAAAATATTACAAAAGATTCCAAAAGAAATCAGTGAAAACCTGTTTTTTTGTTGCAATTGCATTATTTTCTTATTTTAAGTAAGTTTTTGTACATAAAAAGGGGTTTTGTCGTAAAAATCTTAGGTTCCTTTGCTCACCTCAAGTTTATTTGACCATTTTTTCTAATAAACCCACAGAATCTACAAAAATATTACAAAAGATTCCAAAAGAAATCAGTGAAAACCTGTTTTTTTGTTGCAATTGCATTATTTTCTTATTTTAAGTAAGTTTTTGTACATAAAAAGGGGTTTTGTCGTAAAAATCTTAGGTTCCTTTGCTCACCTCAAGTTTATTTGACCATTTTTTCTAATAAACCCACAGAATCTACAAAAATATTACAAAAGATTCCAAAAGAAATCAGTGAAAACCTGTTTTTTTGTTGCAATTGCATTATTTTCTTATTTTAAGTAAGTTTTTGTACATAAAAAGGGGTTTTGTCGTAAAAATCTTAGGTTCCTTTGCTCACCTCAAGTTTATTTGACCATTTTTTCTAATAAACCCACAGAATCTACAAAAATATTACAAAAGATTCCAAAAGAAATCAGTGAAAACCTGTTTTTTTGTTGCAATTGCATTATTTTCTTATTTTAAGTAAGTTTTTGTACATAAAAAGGGGTTTTGTCGTAAAAATCTTAGGTTCCTTTGCTCACCTCAAGTTTATTTGACCATTTTTTCTAATAAACCCACAGAATCTACAAAAATATTACAAAAGATTCCAAAAGAAATCAGTGAAAACCTGTTTTTTTGTTGCAATTGCATTATTTTCTTATTTTAAGTAAGTTTTTGTACATAAAAAGGGGTTTTGTCGTAAAAATCTTAGGTTCCTTTGCTCACCTCAAGTTTATTTGACCATTTTTTCTAATAAACCCACAGAATCTACAAAAATATTACAAAAGATTCCAAAAGAAATCAGTGAAAACCTGTTTTTTTGTTGCATTTGCATTATTTTCTTATTTTAAGTAAGTTTTTGTACATAAAAAGGGGTTTTGTCGTAAAAATCTTAGGTTCCTTTGCTCACCTCAAGTTTATTTGACCATTTTTTCTAATAAACCCACAGAATCTACAAAAATATTACAAAAGATTCCAAAAGAAATCAGTGAAAACCTGTTTTTTTGTTGATATTGCATTATTTTCTTATTTTAAGTAAGTTTTTGTACATAAAAAGGGGTTTTGTCGTAAAAATCTTAGGTTCCTTTGCTCACCTCAAGTTTATTTGACCATTTTTTCTAATAAACCCACAGAATCTACAAAAATATTACAAAAGATTCCAAAAGAAATCAGTGAAAACCTGTTTTTTTGTTGCAATTGCATTATTTTCTTATTTTAAGTAAGTTTTTGTACATAAAAAGGGGTTTTGTCGTAAAAATCTTAGGTTCCTTTGCTCACCTCAAGTTTATTTGACCATTTTTTCTAATAAACCCACAGAATCTACAAAAATATTACAAAAGATTCCAAAAGAAATCAGTGAAAACCTGTTTTTTTGTTGCAATTGCATTATTTTCTTATTTTAAGTAAGTTTTTGTACATAAAAAGGGGTTTTGTCGTAAAAATCTTAGGTTCCTTTGCTCACCTCAAGTTTATTTGACCATTTTTTCTAATAAACCCACAGAATCTACAAAAATATTACAAAAGATTCCAAAAGAAATCAGTGAAAACCTGTTTTTTTGTTGCAATTGCATTATTTTCTTATTTTAAGTAAGTTTTTGTACATAAAAAGGGGTTTTGTCGTAAAAATCTTAGGTTCCTTTGCTCACCTCAAGTTTATTTGACCATTTTTTCTAATAAACCCACAGAATCTACAAAAATATTACAAAAGATTCCAAAAGAAATCAGTGAAAACCTGTTTTTTTGTTGCACTTGCATTATTTTCTTATTTTAAGTAAGTTTTTGTACATAAAAAGGGGTTTTGTCGTAAAAATCTTAGGTTCCTTTGCTCACCTCAAGTTTATTTGACCATTTTTTCTAATAAACCCACAGAATCTACAAAAATATTACAAAAGATTCCAAAAGAAATTAGTGAAAACCTGTTTTTTTGTTGCATTTGCATTATTTTTTTATTTTAAGTAAGTTTTTGTACATAAAAAGGGGTTTTGTCGTAAAAATCTTAGGTTCCTTTGCTCACCTCAAGTTTATTTGACCATTTTTTCTAATAAACCCACAGAATCTACAAAAATATTACAAAAGATTCCAAAAGAAATCAGTGAAAACCTGTTTTTTTGTTGCAATTGCATTATTTTCTTATTTTAAGTAAGTTTTTGTACATAAAAAGGGGTTTTGTCGTAAAAATCTTAGGTTCCTTTGCTCACCTCAAGTTTATTTGACCATTTTTTCTAATAAACCCACAGAATCTACAAAAATATTACAAAAGAATCCAAAAGAAATCAGTGAAAACCTTCTTTTTTTGTTGCAATTGCATTATTTTCTTATTTTAAGTAAGTTTTTGTACATAAAAAGGGGTTTTGTCTAAAAAATCTTAGGTTCCTTTGCTCACCTCAAGTTTATTTGACCATTTTTTCTAATAAACTCACAGAAACTTCAAAAATATTACAAAAGATTCCAAAGGAAATCAGTGAAAACCTATTTTTTTGTTGCAATTGCATTATTTTCTTATTTTAAGTAAGTTTTTGTACATAAAAATGGGTTTTGTCGTAAAAATCTTAGGTTCCTTTGCTCACCTCAAGTTTATTTGACCATTTTTTCTAATAAACCCACAGAATCTACAAAAATATTACAAAAGATTCCAAAAGAAATCAGTGAAAATCTTTTTTTTGTTGCAATTGCATTATTTTCTTATTTTAAGAAAGTTTTTGTTCATAAAATGGGGTTTTGTCGTAAAAATCGTTGGTTGCTATGCTTACCTCAAGTTTATTTGACCATTTTTTCTATTAAACCCACAGAATCTTCAAAAATATTACAAAAGATTTCCAAAGAAATCATTGAAAACCTGTTTTTTTGTTGCAATTGCATTATTTTCTTATTTTAAGTAAGTTTTTGTACATAAAAAAGGGTTTTGTCGTAAAAATCTTAGGTTCCTTTCCTCACCTCAAGTTTATTTGACCATTTTTCTAATAAACCCACAAAATCTACAAAAATGTTACAAAAGATTCCAAGAGAAATCAGTAAAAACCTGTTTTTTTGTTGCAATTGCATTATTTTCTTATTTTAAGTAAGTTTTTTTACATAAAAAGGGATTTTGTCGTAAAAATCTTAGGTTCCTTTGCTCACCTTAAGTTTATTTGACCATTTTTTCTATTAAACCCACAGAATCTTCGAAAATATTACAAAAGATTTCCAAAGAAATCATTGAAAACCTGTTTTTTTGTTGCAATTGCATTATTTTCTTATTTTAAGTAAGTTATTGTACATAAAAAGGGGTTTTGTCGTAAAAGTCTTAGGTTCCTTTGCTCACCTCAAGTTTATTTGACCATTTTTTCTAATAAACCCACAAAATCAACAATAATATTACAAAAGATTCCAAAAGAAGTCAGTGTAAACCTGTTTTTTTGTTGCAATTGCAATATTTTCTTATTTTAAGTAAGTTCTTGTTCATAAAATGGGGTTTTGTCGTAAAAATCTTAGGTTCCTTTCCTCACCTCAAGTTTATTTGACCATTTCTTCTAAAAAACCCACAGAATCTACAAAAATATTACAAAAGATTCCAAAAGAAATCAGTGAAAACTTGTTTTTTTGTTGCAATTGCATTATTTTCTTATTTTACGTAAGTTTTTGAACATAAAAGGGGTTTTGTCTTAAAAATCTTAGGTTCCTTTGCTCACCTCAAGTTTATTTGACCATTTTTTCTAATAAACTCACAGAAACTTCAAAAATATTACAAAACATTTTAAAAGAAATCAGTGAAAACCTGTTTTTTTGTTGCAATTGCATTATTTTCTTATTTTAAGTAAGTTTTTGAACATAAAAAGGAGTTTTGTCGTAAAAATCTTAGGTTCCTTTCCTCACCTCAAGTTTATTTGACCATTTTTCTAATAAACCCACAAAATCTACAAAAATATTACAAAAGATTCCAAGAGAAATCAGTAAAAACCTGTGTTTTTGTTGCAATTGCATTATTTTCGTATTTTAAGTAAGTTTTTGTACTTAGAAAGGGATTTTGTCGTAAAAATCTTAGGTTCCTTTGCTCACCTTAAGTTTATTTGACCATTTTTTCTATTAAACCCACAGAATCTTCAAAAATAATACAAAAGATTTCCAAAGAAATCATTGAAAACCTGTTTTTTTGTTGCAATTGCATTATTTTCTTATTTTAAGTAAGTTTTTGTACATAAAAAGGGGTTTTGTCGTAAAAATCTTAGGTTCCTTTGCTCACCTCAAGTTTATTTGACCATTTTATCTAATAAACCCACAGAATCTACAAAAATATTACAAAAGATTCCAAAAGAAGTCAGTGTAAACCTGTTTTTTTGTTGCAATTGCAATATTTTCTTATTTTAAGTAAGTTCTTGTTCATAAAATGGGGTTTTGTCGTAAAAATCTTAGGTTCCTTTCCTCACCTCAAGTTTATTTGACCATTTTTTCTAATAAACCCACAGAATCTACAAAAATATTACAAAAGATTCCAAAAGAAATCAGTGAAAACCTGTTTTTTTGTTGCAATTGCATTATTTTCTTATTTTTCGTAAGTTTTTGAACTTAAAAGGGGTTTTGTCGTAAAAATCTTAGGTTCCTTTGCTCACCTCAAGTTTATTTGACCATTTTTTCTAATAAACTCACAGAAACTTCAAAAATATTACAAAAGATTCTAAAAGAAATCAGTGAAAACCTGTTTTTTTGTTGCAATTGCATTATTTTCTTATTATAAGTAAGTTTTTGTACATAAAAAGGGGTTTTGTCGTAAAAATCTTAGGTTCCTTTGCTCACCTCAAGTTTATTTGACCATTTTATCTAATAAACCCACAGAATCTACAAAAATATTACAAAAGATTCCTAAAGAAATCAGTGAAAACCTTTTTTTTGTTGCAATTGCATTATTTTCTTATTTTAAGTAAGTTTTTGTTCATAAAATGGGGTTTTGTCGTAAAAATCTTAGGTTCCTATGCTCACCTTAAGTTTATTTGAGCATTTTTTCTATTAAACCCACAGAATCTTCAAAAATATTACAAAAGATTTCCAAAGAAATCAGTGAAAACCTGTTTTTTTGTTGCAATTGCATTATTATCTTAATTTAAGTAAGTTTTTGTACATAAAAAGGAGTTTTGTCGTAAAAATCTTAGGTTCCTTTCCTCACCTAAGTTTATTTGACCATTTTTCTAATAAACCCACAGAATCTACAAAAATATTACAAAAGATTCCAAAAGAAATCAGTGAAAACATGTTTTTTTGTTGCAATTGCATTATTTTCCTATTATAAGTAAGTTTTTGTACATAAAAAGGGGTTTTGTCGTAAAAATCTTAGGTTCCTTTGCTCACCTCAAGTTTATTTGACCATTTTTTCTAATAAACCAACAGAATCTACAAAAATATATTACAAAAGATTCCTAAATAAACCAGTGAAAACCTTTTTATTGTTGCAATTGCATTATTTTCTTATTTTAAGTAAGTTTTTGTTCAAAAAATGGGGTTTTGTCGTAAAAATCTTAGGTTCCTATGCTCACCTTAAGTTTATTTGACCATTTTTTCTATTAAACCCACAGAATCTTCAAAAATATTACAAAAGATTTCCAAAGAAATCAGTGAAAACCTGTTAATTTGTTGCAATTGCATTGTTTTCTTATTTTAAGTAAGTTTTTGTACATAAAAAGGAGTTTTGTCGTAAAAATCTTAGGTTCCTTTCCTCACCTTAAGTTTATTTGACCATTTTTCTAATAAACCCACAAAATCTACAAAAATATTACCAAAGATTCCACGAGAAATCAGTAAAAACCTGTTTTTTTGTTGCAATTGCATTATTTTCTTATTTTAAGTAAGTTTTTGTACATAAAAAGGGATTTTGTCGTAAAAATCTTAGGTTCCTTTGCTCACCTTAAGTTTATTTGACCAATTTTTCTATTAAACCCACAGAATCTTCAAAAATATTACAAAAGATTTCCAAAGAAATCATTGAAAACCTGTTTTTTTGTTGCACTTGCATTATTTTCTTATTTTAAGTAAGTTTTTGTACATAAAAAGGGGTTTTGTCGTAAAAATCTTAGGTTCCTTTGCTCACCTCAAGTTTATTTGACCATTTTTTCTAATAAACCCACAGAATCTACAAAAATATTACAAAAAATTCCAAAAGAAGTCAGTGTAAACCTGTATTTTTGTTGCAATTGCAATATTTTCTTATTTTAAGTAAGTTCTTGTTCATAAAATGGGGTTTTGTAGTAAAAATCTTAGGTTCCTTTCCTCACCTCAAGTTTATTTGACCATTTTTTCTAATAAACCCACAGAATCTACAAAAATATTACAAAAGATTCCAAAAGAAATCAGTGAAAACCTGTTTTTTTGTTGCAATTGCATTATTTTCTTATTTTACGTAAGTTTTTGAACATAAAAGGGGTTTTGTCTTAAAAATCTTAGGTTCCTTTGCTCACCTCAAGTTTATTTGACCATTTTTTCTAATAAACTCACAGAAACTTCAAAAATATTACAAAAGATTCTAAAAGAAATCAGTGAAAACCTGTTTTTTTGTTGCAATTGCATTATTTTCTTATTATAAGTAAGTTTTTGTACATAAAAAGGGGTTTTGTAGTAAAAATCTTAGGTTCCTTTGCTCACCTTAAGTTTATTTGACCATTTTTTCTAATAAACACGCAGAATCTACAAAAATATTACAAAAGATTCCGAAAGAAGTCAGTGTAAACCTGTTTTTTTGTTGCACTTGCATTATTTTCTGATTTTAAGTAAGTTTTTGTACATAAAAAGGGGTTTTGTCGAAAAAATCTTAGGTTCCTTTGCTCACCTCAAGTTTATTTGAACATTTTTTCTAATAAACCTACAGAATCTACAAAAATATTACAAAAGATTCCAAAAGAAATCAGTGAAAACCTGTTTTTTTGTAGCAATTGCATTATTTTCTTATTTTACGTAAGTTTTTGAACATAAAAGGGGTTTTGTCTTAAAAATCTTAGGTTCCTTTCCTCACCTCAAGTTTATTTGACCATTTTTCTAATAAACTCACAGAAACTTCAAAAATATTACAAAAGATTCTTAAAGAAATCAGTGAAAACCTGTTTTTTTGTTGCATTTGCATTATTTTCTAATTTTAAGTAAGTTTTTGTACATAAAAAGGGGTTTGGTCGTAAAAATCTTTGGTTCCTTTGCTCACCTCAAGGTAATTTGACCATTTTTTCTATTAAACCCACAGAATCTTCAAAAATATTACAAAAGATTTTCAAAGAAATCAGTGAAAACCTGTTTTTTTGTTGCAATTGCATTATTTTCTTATTTTCAGTAAGTTTTTGTACATAAAAAGGAGTTTTGTTGTAAAAATCTTTGGTTCCTTTCCTCACCTCAAGTTTATTTGACCATTTTTTCTAATAAACCCACAAAATCTACAAAAATATTACAAAAGATTCCAAGAGAAATCAGTAAAAACCTGTTTTTTTGTTCCAATTGCATTATTTTCTTATTTTAAGTATGTTTTTGTACATAAAAAGGGTTTTGTCGTAAAAATCTTAGGTTCCTTTGCTCACCTCAAGTTTATTTGACTATTTTTTCTAATAAACCCACAGAATCTACAAAAATATTACAAAAGATTCCAAAAGAAGTCAGTGTAAACCTGTATTTTTGTTGCAATTGCATTATTTTCTTATTTTAAGTAAGTTTTTGTTCATAAAATGGGGTTTTGTCGTAAAAATCTTAGGTTCCTTTCCTCACCTCAAGTTTATTTGACCATTTTTTTAAATAAACCCACAGAATCTACAAAAATATTACAAAAGATTCTAAAAGAAATCAGTGAAAACCTGTTTTTTTGTTGCAATTGCATTATTTTTTGCTTTTAAGTAAATTTTTGAACATAAAAAGCGGTTTTGTCGTAAAAATCTTAGGTTCCTTTGCTCACCTCAAGTTTATTTGACCATTTTTTCTAATAAACCAACAGAATCTACAAAAATATTACAAAAGATTCCTAAAGAAATCAGTGAAAACCTTTTTTTTGTTGCTATTGCATTGTTTTCTTATTTTAAGTAAGTTTTTGTACATAAAAAAGGATTTTGTCGTAAAAATCTTAGGTTCCTTTGCTCACCTCAAGTTTATTTGACCATTTTTTCTCTTAAACCCACAGAATCTTCAAAAATATTACAAAAGAATTCCAAAAATATCAGCGAAAACCTGTTTTTTTGTTGCAATTGCATTATTTTCTTATTTTAAGTAAGTTTTTGTTCATAAAAAGGGGTTTTGTCGTAAAAATCTTAGGTTCCTTTGCTCACCTCAAGTTTATTTGACCATTTTTTCTAATAAACCCACAGAATCTACAAAAATATTACAAAAGATTCCAAAAGAAGTCAGTGTAAACCTGTTTTTTTGTTGCACTTGCATTATTTTCTGATTTTAAGTAAGTTTTTGTACATAAAAAGGGGTTTTGTCATAAAAATCTTAGGTTCCTTTGCTCAACTCAAGTTTATTTGAACATTTTTTCTAATAAACCCACAAAATCTAAAAAAATATTACAAAAGATTCTAAGAGAAGTCAGTGAAAACCTGTTTTTTTGTTGCAATTGCATTATTTTTTTTTTTTAAGTAAGTTTTTGTACATAAAAAGGGGTTTTGTCGTAAAAATCTTAGGTTCCTTTGCTCACCTCAAGTTTATTTGACCAATTTTTCTAATAAACCCACAGAATCTACAAAAAAATTACAAAAGATTCCTAAAGAAGTCAGTAAAAACCTGTTTTTTTGTTGCAATTGCATTATTTTCTTATTTTAAGTATGTTTTTGTACATAAAAAGGGTTTTGTCGTAAAAATCTTAGGTTCCTTTGCTCACCTCAAGTTTATTTGACTATTTTTTCTAATAAATCCACAGAATCTACAAAAATATTACAAAAGATTCCAAAAGAAATCAGTAAAAACCTGTTTTTTTGTTGCACTTGCATTATTTTCTGATTTTAAGTAAGTTTTTGTACATAAAAAGGGGTTTTGTCGTAAAAATCTTAGGTTCCTTTGCTCACCTCAAGTTTATTTGACCATTTTTTCTAATAAACCCACAGAATCTACAAAAATATTACAAAAGATTCCAAAAGAAATCAGTGAAAACATGTTTTTTTGTTGCAATTGCATTATTTTCCTATTATAAGTAAGTTTTTGTACATAAAAAGGGGTTTTGTCGTAAAAATCTTAGGTTCCTTTGCTCACCTCAAGTTTATTTGACCATTTTTTCTAATAAACCCACAGAATCTACAAAAATATTACAAAAGATTCCTAAATAAACCAGTGAAAACCTTTTTATTGTTGCAATTGCATTATTTTCTTATTTTAAGTAAGTTTTTGTTCATAAAATGGGGTTTTGTCGTAAAAATCTTAGGTTCCTATGCTCACCTTAAGTTTATTTGACCATTTTTTCTAATTAACCCACAGAATCTTCAAAAATATTACAAAAGATTTCCAAAGAAATTAGTGATAACCTGTTAATTTGTTGCAATTGCATTGTTTTTTTATTTTAAGTAAGTTTTTGTACATAAAAAGGAGTTTTGTCGTAAAAATCTTAGGTTCCTTTCCTCACCTCAAGTTTATTTGACCATTTTTCTAATAAACCCACAAAATCTACAAAAATAATACAAAAGATTCCACGAGAAATCAGTAAAAACCTGTTTTTTTGTTGCAATTGCATTATTTTCTTATTTTAAGTAAGTTTTTGTACATAAAAAGGGATTTTGTCGTAAAAATCTTAGGTTCCTTTGCTCACCTTAAGTTTATTTGACCAATTTTTCTATTAAACCCCCAGAATCTTCAAAAATATTACAAAAGATTTCCAAAGAAATCATTGAAAACCTGTTTTTTTGTTGCACTTGCATTATTTTCTTATTTAAAGTAAGTTTTTGTACATAAAAAGGGATTTTGTCGTAAAAATCTTAGGTTCCTTTGCTCACCTCAAGTTTATTTGACCATTTTTCTAATAAACCCACAGAATCTACAAAAATATTACAAAAAATTCCAAAAGAAGTCAGTGTAAACCTGTTTTTTTGTTGCAATTGCAATATTTTCTTATTTTAAGTGAGTTCTTGTTCATAAAATGGAGTTTTGTAGTAAAAATCTTAGGTTCCTTTCCTCAACTCAAGTTTATTTGACCATTTTATCTAATAAACCCACAGAATCTACAAAAATATTACAAAAGATTCCAAAAGAAATCAGTGAAAACCTGTTTTTTTGTTGCAATTGCATTATTTTCTTATTTTACGTAAGTTTTTGAACATAAAACGGGTTTTGTCTTAAAAATCTTAGGTTCCTATGCTCACCTTAAGTTTATTTGAGCATTTTTTCTGTTAAACCCACAGAATCTTCAAAAATATTACAAAAGATTTCCAAAGAAATCAGTGAAAACCTGTTTTTTTGTTGCAATTGCATTATTATCTTATTTTAAGTAAGTTTTTGTACATAAAAAGGAGTTTTGTCGTAAAAATCTTAGGTTCCTTTCCTCACCTAAGTTTATTTGACCATTTTTCTAATAAACCCACAGAATCTACAAAAATATTACAAAAGATTCCAAAAGAAATCAGTGAAAACATGTTTTTTTGTTGCAATTGCATTATTTTCCTATTATAAGTAAGTTTTTGTACATAAAAAGGGGTTTTGTCGTAAAAATCTTAGGTTCCATTGCTCACCTCAAGTTTATTTGACCATTTTTTCTAATAAACCAACAGAATCTACAAAAATATATTACAAAAGATTCCTAAATAAACCAGTGAAAACCTTTTTATTGTTGCAATTGCATTATTTTCTTATTTTAAGTAAGTTTTTGTTCATAAAATGGGGTTTTGTCGTAAAAATCTTAGGTTCCTATGCTCACCTTAAGTTTATTTGACCATTTTTTCTATTAAACCCACAGAATCTTCAAAAATATTACAAAAGATTTCCAAAGAAATCAGTGAAAACCTGTTAATTTGTTGCAATTGCATTGTTTTCTTATTTTAAGTAAGTTTTTGTACATAAAAAGGAGTTTTGTCGTAAAAATCTTAGGTTCCTTTCCTCACCTCAAGTTTATTTGACCATTTTTCTAATAAACCCACAAAATCTACAAAAATATTACAAAAGATTCCACGAGAAATCAGTAAAAACCTGTTTTTTTGTTGCAATTGCATTATTTTCTTATTTTAAGTAAGTTTTTGTACATAAAAAGGGATTTTGTCGTAAAAATCTTAGGTTCCTTTGCTCACCTTAAGTTTATTTGACCAATTTTTCTTTTAAACCCACAGAATCTTCAAAAATATTACAAAAGATTTCCAAAGAAATCATTGAAAACCTGTTTTTTTGTTGCACTTGCATTATTTTCTTATTATAAGTAAGTTTTTGTACATAAAAGGGGTTTTGTCTTAAAAATCTTAGGTTCCTTTGCTCACCTCAAGTTTATTTGATCATTTTTTTTAATAAACTCACAGAAACTTCAAAAATATTACAAAAGATTCTAAAAGAAATCAGTGAAAACCTGTTTTTTTGTTGCAATTGCATTATTTTCTTATTATAAGTAAGTTTTTGTACATAAAAAGGGGTTTTGTCGTAAAAATCTTAGGTTCCTTTGCTCACCTTAAGTTTATTTGACCATTTTTTCTAATAAACACGCAGAATCTACAAAAATATTACAAAAGATTCCGAAAGAAGTCAGTGTAAACCTGTTTTTTTGTTGCACTTGCATTATTTTCTGATTTTAAGTAAGTTTTTGTACATAAAAAGGGGTTTTGTCGAAAAAATCTTAGGTTCCTTTGCTCACCTCAAGTTTATTTGACCATTTTTTCTAATAAACCCACAGAATCTACAAAAATATTACAAAAGATTCCAAAAGAAATCAGTGAAAACCTGTTTTTTTGTTGCATTTGCATTATTTTCTTATTTTACGTAAGTTTTTGTACATAAAAAGGGGTTTTGTCGTAAAAATCTTAGGTTCCTTTGCTCACCTCAAGTTTATTTGACCATTTTTTCTAATAAACCCACAGAATCTACAAAAATATTACAAAAGATTCCTAAAGAAATCAGTGAAAACCTGTTTTTTTGTTGCATTTGCATTATTTTCTTATTTTAAGTAAGTTTTTGTACATAAAAAGGGGTTTTGTCGTAAAAATCTTTGGTTCCTTTGCTCACCTCAAATTTATTTGACCATTTTTTCTAATAAACCCACAGTATCTTGAAATATATTACAAAAGATTCCAAAAGAAATCAGTGAAAACCTGTTTTTTTGTTGCATTTGCATTATTTTCTTATTTTAAGTAAGTTTATGTACATAAAAAGGAGTTTTGTCGTAAAAATCTTTGGTTCCTTTGCTCACCTCAAGTTTATTTGACCATTTTTTCTAATAAACCCACAGAATCTACAAAAATATTACAAAAGATTCCAAAAGAAATCAGTGAAAACCTGTTTTTTTGTTGCATTTGCATTATTTTCTTATTTTAAGTAAGTTTTTGTACATAAAAAGGGTATTTGTCGTAAAAATCTTAGGTTCCTTTGCTCACCTCAAGTTTATTTGACCATTTTTTCTAATAAACCCACAGAATCTACAAAAATATTACAAAAGATTCCAAAAGAAATTAGTGAAAACCTGTTTTTTTGTTGCATTTGCATTATTTTCTTATTTTAAGTAAGTTTTGTACATAAAAAGGGGTTTTGTCGTAAAAATCTTGAGTTCCTTTGCTCACCTCAAGTTTATTTGACCATTTTTTCTAATAAACCCACAGAATCTACAAAAATATTACAAAAGATTCCAAAAGAAATCAGTGAAAACCTGTTTTTTTGTTGCATTTGCATTATTTTCTTATTTTAAGTAAGTTTTTGTACATAAAAAGGGGTTTTGTCGTAAAAATCTTAGGTTCCTTTGCTCACCTCAAGTTTATTTGACCATTTTTTCTAATAAACCCACAGAATCTACAAAAATATTACAAAAGATTCCAAAAGAAATCAGTGAAAACCTGTTTTTTTGTTGCATTTGCATTAATTTCTTATTTTAAGTAAGTTTTTGTACATAAAAAGGGGTTTTGTCGTAAAAATCTTAGGTTCCTTTGCTCACCTCAAGTTTATTTGACCATTTTTTCTAATAAACCCACAGAATCTACAAAAATATTACAAAAGATTCCAAAAGAAATCAGTGAAAACCTGTTTTTTTGTTGCATTTGCATTATTTTCTTATTGTAAGTTAGTTTTTGTACATAAAAAGGGGTTTTGTCGTAAAAATCTTAGGTTCCTTTGCTCACCTCAAGTTTATTTGACCATTTTTTCTAATAAACCCACAGAATCTACAAAAATATTACAAAAGATTCCAAAAGAAATCAGTGAAAACCTGTTTTTTTTGTTGCATTTGCATTATTTTCTTATTTTAAGTAAGTTTTTGTACATAAAAAGGGGTTTTGTCGTAAAAATCTTAGGTTCCTTTGCTCACCTCACGTTTATTTGACCATTTTTTCTAATAAACCCACAGAATCTACAAAAATATTACAAAAGATTCCAAAAGAAATCAGTGAAAACCTGTTTTTTTGTTGCATTTGCATTATTTTCTTATTTTAAGTAAGTTTTTGTACATAAAAAGGGGTTTTGTCGTAAAAATCTTAGGTTCCTTTGCTCACCTCAAGTTTATTTGACCATTTTTTCTAATAAACCCACAGAATCTACAAAAATATTACAAAAGATTCCTAAAGAAGTCAGTGAAAACCTGTTTTTTTGTTGCATTTGCATTATTTTCTTATTTTAAGTAAGTTTTTGTACATAAAAAGGGGTTTTGTCGTAAAAATCTTAGGTTCCTTTGCTCACCTCAAGTTTATTTGACCATTTTTTCTAATAAACCCACAGAATCTACAAAAATATTACAAAAGATTCCAAAAGAAATCAGTGAAAACCTGTTTTTTTGTTGCATTTGCATAATTTTTTTATTTTAAGTAAGTTTATGTACATAAAAAGGGGTTTTGTCGTAAAAATCTTAGGTTCCTTTGCTCACCTCAAGTTTATTTGACCATTTTTTCTAATAAACCCACAGAATCTACAAAAATATTACAAAAGATTCCAAAAGAAATCAGTGAAAACCTGTTTTTTTGTTGCATTTGCATTATTTTCTTATTTTAAGTAAGTTTTTGTACATAAAAAGGGGTTTTGTCGTAAAAATCTTAGGTTCCTTTGCTCACCTCAAGTTTATTTGACCATTTTTTCTAATAAACCCACAGAATCTACAAAAATATTACAAAAGATTCCTAAAGAAATCAGTGAAAACCTGTTTTTTTGTTGCATTTGCATTATTTTCTTATTTTAAGTTAGTTCTTGTTCCTTCAAATGGGTTTTGTCGTAAAAATCTTAGGTTCTTTTGCTCACCTCAAGTTTATTTGACCATTTTTTTTAAATAACCCACAGAATCTTCAAAAATATTACAAAAGATTCCAAAAGAAATCAGTAAAAACCTGTTTTTTTGTTGCATTTGCATTATTTTCTTATTTTAAGTAAGTTTTTGTACATAAAAAGGGGTTTTGTCGTAAAAATCTTAGGTTTCTTTGCTCACCTCAAGTTTATTTGCATTTGCATTATTTTCTTATTTTAAGTAAGTTTTTGTACATAAAAAGGGGTTTTGTCGTAAAAATCTTAGGTTCCTTTGCTCACCTCAAGTTTATTTGACCATTTTTTCTAATAAACCCACAGAATCTACAAAAATATTACAAAAGATTCCAAAAGAAATCAGTGAAAACCTGTTTTTTTGTTGCATTTGCATTATTTTCTTATTTTAAGTAAGTTTTTGTACATAAAAAGGGGTTTTGTCGTAAAAATCTTAGGTTCCTTTGCTCACCTCAAGTTTATTTGACCATTTTTTCTAATAAACCCACAGAATCTACAAAAATATTACAAAAGATTCCAAAAGAAATCAGTGAAAACCTGTTTTTTTGTTGCAATTGCATTATTTTCTTATTTTAAGTAAGTTTTTGTACATAAAAAGGGGTTTTGTCGTAAAAATCTTAGGTTCCTTTGCTCACCTCAAGTTTATTTGACCATTTTTTCTAATAAACCCACAGAATCTACAAAAATATTACAAAAGATTCCAAAAGAAATCAGTGAAAACCTGTTTTTTTGTTGCAATTGCATTATTTTCTTATTTTAAGTAAGTTTTTGTACATAAAAAGGGGTTTTGTCGTAAAAATCTTAGGTTCCTTTGCTCACCTCAAGTTTATTTGACCATTTTTTTTAATAAACCCACAGAATCTACAAAAATATTACAAAAGATTCCAAAAGAAATCAGTGAAAACCTGTTTTTTTGTTGCAATTGCATTATTTTCTTATTTTAAGTAAGTTTTTGTACATAAAAAGGGGTTTTGTCGTAAAAATCTTAGGTTCCTTTGCTCACCTCAAGTTTATTTGACCATTTTTTCTAATAAACCCACAGAATCTACAAAAATATTACAAAAGATTCCAAAAGAAATCAGTGAAAACCTGTTTTTTTGTTGCAATTGCATTATTTTCTTATTTTAAGTAAGTTTTTGTACATAAAAAGGGGTTTTGTCGTAAAAATCTTAGGTTCCTTTGCTCACCTCAAGTTTATTTGACCATTTTTTCTAATAAACTCACAGAAACTTCAAAAATATTACAAAAGATTCCAAAGGAAATCAGTGAAAACCTATTTTTTTGTTGCAATTGCATTATTTTCTTATTTTAAGTAAGTTTTTGTACATAAAAATGGGTTTTGTCGTAAAAATCTTAGGTTCCTTTGCTCACCTCAGGTTTATTTGACTATTTTTATTATTAAATCCACAGAATCTACAAAAATATTACAAAAGAATCCAAAAGAAATCAGTGAAAACCTTTTTTTTGTTGCAATTGCATTATTTTCTTATTTTAAGAAAGTTTTTGAACATAAAAAGGGATTTGTCGTAAAAATCTTAGGTTCCTTTGCTCACCTCAAGTTTATTTGAACATTTTTTCTAATAAACCCACAGAGTCTACAAAAATATTACAAAAGATTTCAAGAGAAATCAGTGAAAATCTGTTTTTTTGTTGCTATTGCATTGTTTTCTTATTTTAAGTAAGTTTTTGTACATAAAAAGGGGTTTTGTCGTAAAAATCTTAGGTTCCTTTGCTCACCTCAAGTTTATTTGACTATTTTTTCTAATAAACCCACAAAATCTACAAAAATATTACAAAAGATTCCAAAAGAAATCAGTGAAAATCTTTTTTTTGTTGCAATTGCATTATTTTCTTATTTTAAGTAAGTTTTTGTTCATAAAATGGGGTTTTGTCGTAAAAATCGTTGGTTGCTATGCTCACCTCAAGTTTATTTAAACATTTTTTCTATTAAACCCACAGAATCTTCAAAAATATTACAAAAGATTTCCAAAGAAATCATTGAAAACCTGTTTTTTTGTTGCAATTGCATTATTTTCTTATTTTAAGTAAGTTTTTGTACATAAAAAAGGGTTTTGTCGTAAAAATCTTAGGTTCCTTTCCTCACCTTAAGTTTATTTGACCATTTTTTCTATTAAACCCACAGAATCTTCGAAAATATTACAAAAGATTTCCAAAGAAATCATTGAAAACCTGTTTTTTTGTTGCAATTGCATTATTTTCTTATTTTAAGTAAGTTATTGTACATAAAAAGGGGTTTTGTCGTAAAAATCTTAGGTTCCTTTGCTCACCTCAGGTTTATTTGACTATTTTTATTATTAAATCCACAGAATCTACAAAAATATTACAAAAGATTTCAAGAGAAATCAGTGAAAATCTGTTTTTTTGTTGCTATTGCATTGTTTTCTTATTTTAAGTAAGTTTTTGTACATAAAAAGGGGTTTTGTCGTAAAAATCTTAGGTTCCTTTGCTCACCTCAAGTTTATTTGACCATTTTTTCTAATAAACCCACAGAATCTACAAAAATATTACAAAAGATTCCAAAAGAAATCAGTGAAAACCTGTTTTTTTGTTGCATTTGCATTATTTTCTTATTTTAAGTAAGTTTTTGTACATAAAAAGGGGTTTTGTCGTAAAAATCTTAGGTTCCTTTGCTCACCTCAAGTTTATTTGACCATTTTTTTTAATAAACCCACAGAATCTACAAAAATATTACAAAAGATTCCAAAAGAAATCAGTGAAAACCTGTTTTTTTGTTGCATTTGCATTATTTTCTTATTTTAAGTAAGTTTTTGAACATAAAAAGGGGTTTTGTCGTAAAAATCTTAGGTTCCTTTGCTCACCTCAAGTTTATTTGACCATTTTTTCTAATAAACCCACAGAATCTACAAAAATATTACAAAAGATTCCAAAAGAAATCAGTGAAAACCTGTTTTTTTGTTGCATTTGCATTATTTTCTTATTTTAAGTAAGTTTTTGTACATAAAAAGGGGTTTTGTCGTAAAAATCTTAGGTTCCTTTGCTCACCTCAAGTTTATTTGACCATTTTTTATAATAAACCCACAGAATCTACAAAAATATTACAAAAGATTCCAAAAGAAATCAGTGAAAACCTGTTTTTTTGTTGCATTTGCATTATTTTCTTATTTTAAGTAAGTTTTTGTACATAAAAAGGGGTTTTGTCGTAAAAATCTTAGGTTCCTTTGCTCACCTCAAGTTTATTTGACCATTTTTTCTAATAAACCCACAGAATCTACAAAAATATTACAAAAGATTCCAAAAGAAATCAGTGAAAACCTGTTTTTTTGTTGCATTTGCATTATTTTCTTATTTTAAGTAAGTTTTTGTACATAAAAAGGGGTTTTGTCGTAAAAATCTTAGGTTCCTTTGCTCACCTCAAGTTTATTTGACCATTTTTTCTAATAAACCCACAGAATCTACAAAAATATTACAAAAGATTCCAAAAGAAATCAGTGAGAACCTGTTTTTTTGTTGCATTTGCATTATTTTCTTATTTTAAGTAAGTTTTTGTACATAAAAAGGGGTTTTGTCGTAAAAATCTTAGGTTCCTTTGCTCACCTCAAGTTTATTTGACCATTTTTTCTAATAAACCCACAGAATCTACAAAAATATTACAAAAGATTCCAAAAGAAATCAGTGAAAACCTGTTTTTTTGTTGCATTTGCATTATTTTCTTATTTTAAGTAAGTTTTTGTACATAAAAAGGGGTTTTGTCGTAAAAATCTTAGGTTCCTTTGCTCACCTCAAGTTTATTTGACCATTTTTTCTAATAAACCCACAGAATCTACAAAAATATTACAAAAGATTCCAAAAGAAATCAGTGAAAACCTGTTTTTTTGTTGCATTTGCATTATTTTCTTATTTTAAGTAAGTTTTTGTACATAAAAAGGGGTTTTGTCGTAAAAATCTTAGGTTCCTTTGCTCACCTCAAGTTTATTTGACCATTTTTTCTAATAAACTCACAGAATCTACAAAAATATTACAAAAGATTCCAAAAGAAATCAGTGAAAACCTGTTTTTTTGTTGCATTTGCATTATTTTCTTATTTTAAGTAAGTTTTTGTACATAAAAAGGGGTTTTGTCGTAAAAATCTTAGGTTCCTTTGCTCACCTCAAGTTTATTTGACCATTTTTTCTAATAAACCCACAGAATCTACAAAAATATTACAAAAGATTCCAAAAGAAATCAGTGAAAACCTGTTTTTTTGTTGCATTTGCATTATTTTCTTATTTTAAGTAAGTTTTTGTACATAAAAAGGGGTTTTGTCGTAAAAATCTTAGGTTCCTTTGCTCACCTCAAGTTTATTTGACCATTTTTTCTAATAAACCCACAGAATCTACAAAAATATTACAAAAGATTCCAAAAGAAATCAGTGAAAACCTGTTTTTTTGTTGCATTTGCATTTTTTTCTTATTTTAAGTAAGTTTTTGTACATAAAAAGAGAATTTTTTCGTAAAAATCTCAGGTTTCTTTGCTTACCTCAAGTTTATTTGACCATTTTTTCTAATAAACCCACAGAATCTACAAAAATATTACAAAAGATTCCAAAGAAATCAGTGAAAACCTGTTTTTTTGTTGCATTTGCATTATTTTCTTATTTTAAGTAAGTTTTTGTACATAAAAAGGGGTTTTGTCGTAAAAATCTTAGGTTCCTTTGCTCACCTCAAGTTTATTTGACCATTTTTTCTAATAAACCCACAGAATCTACAAAAATATTACAAAAGATTCCAAAAGAAATCAGTGAAAACCTGTTTTTTTGTTGCATTTGCATTATTTTCTTATTTTAAGTAAGTTTTTGTACATAAAAAGGGGTTTTGTCGTAAAAATCTTAGGTTCCTTTGCTCACCTCAAGTTTATTTGACCATTTTTTCTAATAAACCCACAGAATCTACAAAAATATTACAAAAGATTCCAAAAGAAATCAGTGAAAACCTGTTTTTTTGTTGCATTTGCATTATTTTCTTATTTTAAGTAAGTTTTTGTACATAAAAAGGGGTTTTGTCGTAAAAATCTTAGGTTCCTTTGCTCACCTCAAGTTTATTTGACCATTTTTTCTAATAAACCCACAGAATCTACAAAAATATTACAAAAGATTCCAAAAGAAATCAGTGAAAACCTGTTTTTTTGTTGCATTTGCATTATTTTCTTATTTTAAGTAAGTTTTTGTACATAAAAAGGGGTTTTGTCGTAAAAATCTTAGGTTCCTTTGCTCACCTCAAGTTTATTTGACCATTTTTTCTAATAAACCCACAGAATCTACAAAAATATTACAAAAGATTCCAAAAGAAATCAGTGAAAACCTGTTTTTTTGTTGCATTTGCATTATTTTCTTATTTTAAGTAAGTTTTTGTACATAAAAGGGGTTTTGTCGTAAAAATCTTAGGTTCCTTTGCTCACCTCAAGTTTATTTGACCATTTTTTCTAATAAACCCACAGAATCTACAAAAATATTACAAAAGATTCCAAAAGAAATCAGTGAAAACCTGTTTTTTTGTTGCATTTGCATTATTTTCTTATTTTAAGTAAGTTTTTGTACATAAAAAGGGGTTTTGTCGTAAAAATCTTAGGTTCCTTTGCTCACCTCAAGTTTATTTGACCATTTTTTCTAATAAACCCACAGAATCTACAAAAATATTACAAAAGATTCCAAAAGAAATCAGTGAAAACCTGTTTTTTTGTTGCATTTGCATTATTTTCTTATTTTAAGTAAGTTTTTGTACATAAAAAGGGGTTTTGTCGTAAAAATCTTAGGTTCCTTTGCTCACCTCAAGTTTATTTGACCATTTTTTCTAATAAACCCACAGAATCTACAAAAATATTACAAAAGATTCCAAAAGAAATCAGTGAAAACCTGTTTTTTTGTTGCATTTGCATAATTTTCTTATTTTAAGTAAGTTTTTGTACATAAAAAGGGGTTTTGTCGTAAAAATCTTAGGTTCCTTTGCTCACCTCAAGTTTATTTGACCATTTTTTCTAATAAACCCACAGAATCTACAAAAATATTACAAAAGATTCCAAAAGAAATCAGTGAAAACCTGTTTTTTTGTTGCATTTGCATTATTTTCTTATTTTAAGTAAGTTTTTGTACATAAAAAGGGGTTTTGTCGTAAAAATCTTAGGTTCCTTTGCTCACCTCAAGTTTATTTGACCATTTTTTCTAATAAACCCACAGAATCTACAAAAATATTACAAAAGATTCCAAAAGAAATCAGTGAAAACCTGTTTTTTTGTTGCAATTGCATTATTTTCTTATTTTAAGTAAGTTTTTGTACATAAAAAGGGGTTTTGTCGTAAAAATCTTAGGTTCCTTTGCTCACCTCAAGTTTATTTGACCATTTTTTCTAATAAACCCACAGAATCTACAAAAATATTACAAAAGATTCCAAAAGAAATCAGTGAAAACCTGTTTTTTTGTTGCACTTGCTTTATTTTCTGATTTTAAGTAAGTTTTTGTACATAAAAAGGGGTTTTGTCGTATAAATCTTAGGTTCCTTTGCTCACCTCAAGTTTATTTGAACATTTTTTCTAATAAACCCACAGAGTCTACAAAAATATTTCAAAAGATTTCAAAAGAAATTAGTGAAAACCTGTTTTTTTGTTGCTATTGCATTGTTTTCTTATTTTAAGTAAGTTTTTGTACATAAAAAGGGGTTTTGTCGTAAAAATCTTAGGTTCCTTTGCTCACCTCAAGTTTATTTGACCATTTTTTCTAATAAACCCACAGAATCTACAAAAATATTACAAAAGATTCCAAAAGAAATCAGTGAAAACCTGTTTTTTTGTTGCAATTGCATTATTTTCTTATTTTAAGTAAGTTTTTGTACATAAAAAGGGGTTTTGTCGTGAAAATCTTAGGTTCCTTTGCTCACCTCAAGTTTATTTGACCATTTTTTCTAATAAACCCACAGAATCTACAAAAATATTACAAAAGATTCCAAAAGAAATCAGTGAAAACCTGTTTTTTTGTTGCAATTGCATTATTTTCTTATTTTAAGTAAGTTTTTGTACATAAAAAGGGGTTTTGTCGTAAAAATCTTAGGTTCCTTTGCTCACCTCAAGTTTATTTGACCATTTTTTCTAATAAACCCACAGAATCTACAAAAATATTACAAAAGATTCCAAAAGAAATCAGTGAAAACCTGTTTTTTTGTTGCAATTGCATTATTTTCTTATTTTAAGTAAGTTTTTGTACATAAAAAGGGGTTTTGTCGTAAAAATCTTAGGTTCCTTTGCTCACCTCAAGTTTATTTGACCATTTTTTCTAATAAACCCACAGAATCTACAAAAATATTACAAAAGATTCCAAGAGAAATCAGTGAAAACCTGTTTTTTTGTTGCTATTGCATTATTTTCTTATTTTAAGTAAGTTTTTGTACATAAAAAGGGGTTTTGTCGAAAAAATCTTAGGTTCCTTTGCTCACCTCAAGTTTATTTGACCATTTTTTCTAATAAACCCACAGAATCTACAAAAATATTACAAAAGATTCCAAAAGAAATCAGTGAAAACCTGTTTTTTTGTTGCATTTGCATTATTTTCTTATTTTAAGTAAGTTTTTGTACATAAAAAGGGGTTTTGTCGTAAAAATCTTAGGTTCCTTTGCTCACCTCAAGTTTATTTGACCATTTTTTCTAATAAACCCACAGAATCTACAAAAATATTACAAAAGATTCCAAAAGAAATCAGTGAAAACCTGTTTTTTTGTTGCATTTGCATTATTTTCTTATTTTAAGTAAGTTTTTGTACATAAAAAGGGGTTTTGTCGTAAAAATCTTAGGTTCCTTTGCTCACCTCAAGTTTATTTGACCATTTTTTCTATTAAACCCACAGAATCTACAAAAATATTACAAAAGATTCCAAAAGAAATCAGTGAAAACCTGTTTTTTTGTTGCATTTGCATTATTTTCTTATTTTAAGTAAGTTTTTGTACATAAAAAGGGGTTTTGTCGTAAAAATCTTAGGTTCCTTTGCTCACCTCAAGTTTATTTGACCATTTTTTCTAATAAACCCACAGAATCTACAAAAATATTACAAAAGATTCCAAAAGAAATCAGTGAAAACCTGTTTTTTTGTTGCATTTGCATTATTTTCTTATTTTAAGTAAGTTTTTGTACATAAAAAGGGGTTTTGTCGTAAAAATCTTAGGTTCCTTTGCTCACCTCAAGTTTATTTGACTATTTTTTCTAATAAACCCACAGAATCTACAAAAATATTACAAAAGATTCCAAAAGAAATCAGTGAAAACCTGTTTTTTTGTTGCATTTGCATTATTTTCTTATTTTAAGTAAGTTTTTGTTCATAAAAGGTGTTTTGTCGTAAAAATCTTAGGTTCCTTTGCTCACCTCAAGTTTATTTGACCATTTTTTCTAATAAACCCACAGAATCTACAAAAATATTACAAAAGATTCCAAAAGAAATCAGTGAAAACCTGTTTTTTTGTTGCATTTGCATTATTTTCTTATTTTAAGTAAGTTTTTGTACATAAAAAGGGGTTTTGTCGTAAAAATCTTAGGTTCCTTTGCTCACCTCAAGTTTATTTGACCATTTTATCTAATAAACCCACAGAATCTACAAAAATATTACAAAAGATTCCAAAAGAAATCAGTGAAAACCTGTTTTTTTGTTGCATTTGCATTATTTTCTTATTTTAAGTAAGTTTTTGTACATAAAAAGGGATTTTGTCGTAAAAATCTTAGGTTCCTTTGCTCACCTCAAGTTTATTTGACCATTTTTTCTAATAAACCCACAGAATCTACAAAAATATTACAAAAGATTCCAAAAGAAATCAGTGAAAACCTGTTTTTTTGTTGCATTTGCATTATTTTCTTATTTTAAGTAAGTTTTTGTACATAAAAAGGGGTTTTGTCGTAAAAATCTTAGGTTCCTTTGCTCACCTCAAGTTTATTTGACCATTTTTTCTAATAAACCCACAGAATCTACAAAAATATTACAAAAGATTCCAAAAGAAATCAGTGAAAACCTGTTTTTTTGTTGCATTTGCATTATTTTCTTATTTTAAGTAAGTTTTTGTACATAAAAAGGGGTTTTGTCGTAAAAATCTTAGGTTCCTTTGCTCACCTCAAGTTTATTTGACCATTTTTTCTAATAAACCCACAGAATCTACAAAAATATTACAAAAGATTCCAAAAGAAATCAGTGAAAACCTGTTTTTTTGTTGCATTTGCATTATTTTCTTATTTTAAGTAAGTTTTTGTACATAAAAAGGGGTTTTGTCGTAAAAATCTTAGGTTCCTTTGCTCACCTCAAGTTTATTTGACCATTTTTTCTAATAAACCCACAGAATCTACAAAAATATTACAAAAGATTCCAAAAGAAATCAGTGAAAACCTGTTTTTTTGTTGCATTTGCATTATTTTCTTATTTTAAGTAAGTTTTTGTACATAAAAAGGGGTTTTGTCGTAAAAATCTTAGGTTCCTTTGCTCACCTCAAGTTTATTTGACCATTTTTTCTAATAAACCCACAGAATCTACAAAAATATTACAAAAGATTCCAAAAGAAATCAGTGAAAACCTGTTTTTTTGTTGCATTTGCATTATTTTCTTATTTTAAGTAAGTTTTTGTACATAAAAAGGGGTTTTGTCGTAAAAATCTTAGGTTCCTTTGCTCACCTCAAGTTTATTTGACCATTTTTTCTAATAAACCCACAGAATCTACAAAAATATTACAAAAGATTCCAAAAGAAATCAGTGAAAACCTGTTTTTTTGTTGCATTTGCATTATTTTCTTATTTTAAGTAAGTTTTTGTACATAAAAAGGGGTTTTGTCGTAAAAATCTTAGGTTCCTTTGCTCACCTCAAGTTTATTTGACCATTTTTTCTAATAAACCCACAGAATCTACAAAAATATTACAAAAGATTCCAAAAGAAATCAGTGAAAACCTGTTTTTTTGTTGCATTTGCATTATTTTCTTATTTTAAGTAAGTTTTTGTACATAAAAAGGGGTTTTGTCGTAAAAATCTTAGGTTCCTTTGCTCACCTCAAGTTTATTTGACCATTTTTTCTAATAAACCCACAGAATCTACAAAAATATTACAAAAGATTCCAAAAGAAATCAGTGAAAACCTGTTTTTTTGTTGCATTTGCATTATTTTCTTATTTTAAGTAAGTTTTTGTACATAAAAAGGGGTTTTGTCGTAAAAATCTTAGGTTCCTTTGCTCACCTCAAGTTTATTTGACCATTTTTTCTAATAAACCCACAGAATCTTCAAAAATATTACAAAAGATTCCAAAAGAAATCAGTGAAAACCTGTTTTTTTGTTGCATTTGCATTATTTTCTTATTTTAAGTAAGTTTTTGTACATAAAAAGGGGTTTTGTCGTAAAAATCTTAGGTTCCTTTGCTCACCTCAAGTTTATTTGACCATTTTTTCTAATAAACCCACAGAATCTACAAAAATATTACAAAAGATTCCAAAAGAAATCAGTGAAAACCTGTTTTTTTGTTGCATTTGCATTATTTTCTTATTTTAAGTAAGTTTTTGTACATAAAAAGGGGTTTTGTCGTAAAAATCTTAGGTTCCTTTGCTCACCTCAAGTTTATTTGACCATTTTTTCTAATAAACCCACAGAATCTACAAAAATATTACAAAAGATTCCAAAAGAAATCAGTGAAAACCTGTTTTTTCGTTGCATTTGCATTATTTTCTTATTTTAAGTAAGTTTTTGTACATAAAAAGGGGTTTTGTCGTAAAAATCTTAGGTTCCTTTGCTCACCTCAAGTTTATTTGACCATTTTTTCTAATAAACCCACAGAATCTACAAAAATATTACAAAAGATTCCAAAAGAAATCAGTGAAAACCTGTTTTTTTGTTGCATTTGCATTATTTTCTTATTTTAAGTAAGTTTTTGTACATAAAAAGGGGTTTTGTCGTAAAAATCTTAGGTTCCTTTGCTCACCTCAAGTTTATTTGACCATTTTTTCTAATAAACCCACAGAATCTACAAAAATATTACAAAAGATTCCAAAAGAAATCAGTGAAAACCTGTTTTTTTGTTGCATTTGCATTATTTTCTTATTTTAAGTAAGTTTTTGTACATAAAAAGGGGTTTTGTCGTAAAAATCTTAGGTTCCTTTGCTCACCTCAAGTTTATTTGACCATTTTTTCTAATAAACCCACAGAATCTTCAAAAATATTACAAAAGATTCCAAAAGAAATCAGTGAAAACCTGTTTTTTTGTTGCATTTGCATTATTTTCTTATTTTAAGTAAGTTTTTGTACATAAAAAGGGGTTTTGTCGTAAAAATCTTAGGTTCCTTTGCTCACCTCAAGTTTATTTGACCATTTTTTCTAATAAACCCACAGAATCTACAAAAATATTACAAAAGATTCCAAAAGAAATCAGTGAAAACCTGTTTTTTTGTTGCATTTGCATTATTTTCTTATTTTAAGTAAGTTTTTGTACATAAAAAGGGGTTTTGTCGTAAAAATCTTAGGTTCCTTTGCTCACCTCAAGTTTATTTGACCATTTTTTCTAATAAACCCACAGAATCTACAAAAATATTACAAAAGATTCCAAAAGAAATCAGTGAAAACCTGTTTTTTTGTTGCATTTGCATTATTTTCTTATTTTAAGTAAGTTTTTGTACATAAAAAGGGGTTTTGTCGTAAAAATCTTAGGTTCCTTTGCTCACCTCAAGTTTATTTGACCATTTTTTCTAATAAACCCACAGAATCTACAAAAATATTACAAAAGATTCCAAAAGAAATCAGTGAAAACCTGTTTTTTTGTTGCATTTGCATTATTTTCTTATTTTAAGTAAGTTTTTGTACATAAAAAGGGGTTTTGTCGTAAAAATCTTAGGTTCCTTTGCTCACCTCAAGTTTATTTGACCATTTTTTCTAATAAACCCACAGAATCTACAAAAATATTACAAAAGATTCCAAAAGAAATCAGTGAAAACCTGTTTTTTTGTTGCATTTGCATTATTTTCTTATTTTAAGTAAGTTTTTGTACATAAAAAGGGGTTTTGTCGTAAAAATCTTAGGTTCCTTTGCTCACCTCAAGTTTATTTGACCATTTTTTCTAATAAACCCACAGAATCTACAAAAATATTACAAAAGATTCCAAAAGAAATCAGTGAAAACCTGTTTTTTTGTTGCATTTGCATTATTTTCTTATTTTAAGTAAGTTTTTGTACATAAAAAGGGGTTTTGTCGTAAAAATCTTAGGTTCCTTTGCTCACCTCAAGTTTATTTGACCATTTTTTCTAATAAACCCACAGAATCTACAAAAATATTACAAAAGATTCCAAAAGAAATCAGTGAAAACCTGTTTTTTTGTTGCATTTGCATTATTTTCTTATTTTAAGTAAGTTTTTGTACATAAAAAGGGGTTTTGTCGTAAAAATCTTAGGTTCCTTTCCTCACCTCAAGTTTATTTGACCATTTTTTCTAATAAACCCACAGAATCTACAAAAATATTACAAAAGATTCCAAAAGAAATCAGTGAAAACCTGTTTTTTTGTTGCATTTGCATTATTTTCTTATTTTAAGTAAGTTTTTGTACATAAAAAGGGGTTTTGTCGTAAAAATCTTAGGTTCCTTTGCTCACCTCAAGTTTATTTGACCATTTTTTCTAATAAACCCACAGAATCTACAAAAATATTACAAAAGATTCCAAAAGAAATCAGTGAAAACCTGTTTTTTTGTTGCATTTGCATTATTTTCTTATTTTAAGTAAGTTTTTGTACATAAAAAGGGGTTTTGTCGTAAAAATCTTAGGTTCCTTTGCTCACCTCAAGTTTATTTGACCATTTTTTCTAATAAACCCACAGAATCTACAAAAATATTACAAAAGATTCCAAAAGAAATCAGTGAAAACCTGTTTTTTTGTTGCATTTGCATTATTTTCTTATTTTAAGTAAGTTTTTGTACATAAAAAGGGGTTTTGTCGTAAAAATCTTAGGTTCCTTTGCTCACCTCAAGTTTATTTGACCATTTTTTCTAATAAACCCACAGAATCTACAAAAATATTACAAAAGATTCCAAAAGAAATCAGTGAAAACCTGTTTTTTTGTTGCATTTGCATTATTTTCTTATTTTAAGTAAGTTTTTGTACATAAAAAGGGGTTTTGTCGTAAAAATCTTAGGTTCCTTTGCTCACCTCAAGTTTATTTGACCATTTTTTCTAATAAACCCACAGAATCTACAAAAATATTACAAAAGATTCCAAAAGAAATCAGTGAAAACCTGTTTTTTTGTTGCATTTGCATTATTTTCTTATTTTAAGTAAGTTTTTGTACATAAAAAGGGGTTTTGTCGTAAAAATCTTAGGTTCCTTTGCTCACCTCAAGTTTATTTGACCATTTTTTCTAATAAACCCACAGAATCTACAAAAATATTACAAAAGATTCCAAAAGAAATCAGTGAAAACCTGTTTTTTTGTTGCACTTGCATTATTTTCTTATTTTAAGTAAGTTTTTGTACATAAAAAGGGGTTTTGTCGTAAAAATCTTAGGTTCCTTTGCTCACCTCAAGTTTATTTGACCATTTTTTCTAATAAACCCACAGAATCTACAAAAATATTACAAAAGATTCCAAAAGAAATCAGTGAAAACCTGTTTTTTTGTTGCATTTGCATTATTTTCTTATTTTAAGTAAGTTTTTGTACATAAAAAGGGGTTTTGTCGTAAAAATCTTAGGTTCCTTTGCTCACCTCAAGTTTATTTGACCATTTTTTCTAATAAACCCACAGAATCTACAAAAATATTACAAAAGATTCCAAAAGAAATCAGTGAAAACCTGTTTTTTTGTTGCATTTGCATTATTTTCTTATTTTAAGTAAGTTTTTGTACATAAAAAGGGGTTTTGTCGTAAAAATCTTAGGTTCCTTTGCTCACCTCAAGTTTATTTGACCATTTTTTCTAATAAACCCACAGAATCTACAAAAATATTACAAAAGATTCCAAAAGAAATCAGTGAAAACCTGTTTTTTTGTTGCATTTGCATTATTTTCTTATTTTAAGTAAGTTTTTGTACATAAAAAGGGGTTTTGTCGTAAAAATCTTAGGTTCCTTTGCTCACCTCAAGTTTATTTGACCATTTTTTCTAATAAACCCACAGAATCTACAAAAATATTACAAAAGATTCCAAGAGAAATCAGTGAAAACCTGTTTTTTTGTTGCAATTGCATTATTTTCTTATTTTAAGTAAGTTTTTGTACATAAAAAGGGGTTTTGTCGTAAAAATCTTAGGTTCCTTTGCTCACCTCAAGTTTATTTGACCATTTTTTCTATTAAACCTACAGAATCTTCATAAATATTACAAAAGATTTCCAAAGAAATCAGTGAAAACCTGTTTTTTTGTTGCAATTGCATTATTTTCTTATTTTAAGTAAGTTTTTGTACATAAAAAGGGGTTTTGTCGTAAAAATCTTAGGTTCCTTTGCTCACCTCAAGTTTATTTGACCATTTTTTCTAATAAACCCAAAGAATCTACAAAAATATTACAAAAGATTCCAAAAGAAATCAGTGAAAACCTGTTTTTTTGTTGCATTTGCATTATTTTCTTATTTTAAGTAAGTTTTTGTACATAAAAAGGGGTTTTGTCGTAAAAATCTTAGGTTCCTTTGCTCACCTCAAGTTTATTTGACCTTTTTTTCTAATAAACCCACAGAATCTACAAAAATATTACAAAAGATTCCAAAAGAAATCAGTTTAAACCTGTTTTTTTGTTGCATTTGCATTATTTTCTTATTTGAAGTAAGTTTTTGTACATAAAATGGGGTTTTGTCGTAAAAATCTTAGGTTCCTTTGCTCACCTCAAGTTTATTTGACTATTTTTTTTAATAAACCCACAGAATCTACAAAAAGATTACAAAAGATTCTACAGTAATCAGTGAAAACCTGTTTTTTTGTTGCAATTACATTATTTTCTTATTATAAGTAAGTTTTTGTTCATAAAATGGGGTTTTGTCGTAAAAAACTTAGGTTCCTATGCTCACCTCAAGTTTATTTGACCATTTTTTTTTATAAACCCACAGAATCTTCAAAAATATTACAAAAGATTTCCAAAGAAATCAGTGAAAACCTGTTTTTTTGTTGCAATTGCATTATTATCTTAATTTAATTAAGTTTTTGTACATAAAAAGGAGTTTTGTCGTAAAAATCTTAGGTTCCTTTCCTTACCTAAGTTTATTTGACCATTTTTCTAATAAACCCACAGAATCTACAAAAATATTACAAAAGATTCCAAAAGAAATCAGTGAAAACATGTTTTTTTGTTGCAATTGCATTATTTTCCTATTATAAGTAAGTTTTTGTACATAAAAAGGGGTTTTGTCGTAAAAATCTTAGGTTCCTTTGCTCACCTCAAGTTTATTTGACCATTTTTTCTAATAAACCAACAGAATCTACAAAAATATATTACAAAAGATTCCTAAATAAACCAGTGAAAACCTTTTTATTGTTGCAATTGCATTATTTTCTTATTTTAAGTAAGTTTTTGTTCATAAAATGGGGTTTTGTCGTAAAAATCTTAGGTTCCTATGCTCACCTTAAGTTTATTTGACCATTTTTTCTATTAAACCCACAGAATCTTCAAAAATATTACAAAAGATTTCCAAAGAAATCAGTGAAAACCTGTTAATTTGTTGCAATTGCATTGTTTTCTTATTTTAAGTAAGTTTTTGTACATAAAAAGGAGTTTTGTCGTAAAAATCTTAGGTTCCTTTCCTCACCTCAAGTTTATTTGACCATTTTTCTAATAAACCCACAAAATCTACAAAAATATTACCAAAGATTCCACGAGAAATCAGTAAAAACCTGTTTTTTTGTTGCAATTGCATTATTTTCTTATTTTAAGTAAGTTTTTGTACATAAAAAGGGATTTTGTCGTAAAAATCTTAGGTTCCTTTGCTCACCTTAAGTTTATTTGACCATTTTTTCTAATTAACCCACAGAATCTTCAAAAATATTACAAAAGATTTCTAAAAAAATCAGTGAAAACCTGTTTTTTAGTTGCAATTGCATTATTTTCTTATTTTAAGTAAGTTTTTGTACATAAAAAGGGGTTTTGTCGTAAAAATCTTAGGTTCCTTTGCTCACCTCAAGTTTATTTGACCATTTTTTCTAATAAACCCACAGAATCTACAAAAATATTACATAAGATTCCAAAAGAAGTCAGTGTAAACTTGTTTTTTTGTTGCACTTGCATTATTTTCTGATTTTAAGTAAGTTTTTGTACATAAAAAGGGGTTTTGTCGTAAAAATCTTAGGTTCCTTTGCTCACCTCAGGTTTATTTGACCATTTTTTCTAATAAACACGCAGAATCTACAAAAATATTACAAAAGATTCCGAAAGAAGTCAGTGTAAACCTGTTTTTTTGTTGCAATTGCATTATTTTCTTATTTTAAGTAAGTTTTTGTTCATAAAATGGGGTTTTGTCGTAAAAATCTTAGGTTCCTTTCCTCACCTCAAGTTTATTTGACCATTTTTTCTAATAAACCCACAGAATCTACAAAAATATTACAAAAGATTCCAAAAGAAATCAGTGAAAACCTGTTTTTTTGTTGCAATTGCATTATTTTCTTATTTTACGTAAGTTTTTGAACATAAAAGGGGTTTTGTCTTAAAAATCTTAGGTTCCTTTGCTCACCTCAAGTTTATTTGACCATTTTTTCTAATAAACTCACAGAAACTTCAAAAATATTATAAAAGATTCTAAAAGAAATCAGTGAAAACCTGATTTTTTGTTGCAATTGCATTATTTTCTTATTATAAGTAAGTTTTTGTAGATAAAAAGGGGTTTTGTCGTAAAAATCTTAGGTTCCTTTGCTCACCTCAAGTTCATTTGACCATTTTATCTAATAAACCCACAGAATCTACAAAAATATTACAGAAGATTCCTAAAGAAATCAGTGAAAACCTTTTTTTTGTTGCAATTGCATTATTTTCATATTTTAAGTAAGTTTTTGTTCATAAAATGGGGTTTTGTCGTAAAAATCTTAGGTTCCTATGCTCACCTTAAGTTTATTTGACCATTTTTTTTATTAAACCCACAGAATCTTCAGAAATATTACAAAAGATTTCCAAAGAAATCAGTGAAAACCTGTTTTTTTGTTGCAATTGCACTATTTTCTTATTTTAAGTAAGTTTTTGTACATAAAAAGGAGTTTTGTCGTAAAAATCTTAGGTTCCTTTCCTCACCTCAAGTTTATTTGACCATTTTTCTAAGAAACCCACAAAATCTACAAAAATATTACAAAAGATTCCAAGAGAAATCAGTAAAAACCTGTTTTTTTGTTGCAATTGCATTATTTTCTTATTTTAAGTAAGTTTTTGTACATAAAAAGGGATTTTGTCGTAAAAATCTTAGGTTCCTTTGCTCACCTTAAGTTTATTTGACCATTTTTTCTATTAAACCCACAGAATCTTCAAAAATATTACATAAGATTTCTAAAAAAATCAGTGAAAACCTGTTTTTTAGTTGCAATTGCATTGATTTCTTATTTTAAGTAAGTTTTTGTACATAAAAAGGGGTTTTGTCGTAAAAATCTTAGGTTCCTTTGCTCACCTCAAGTTTATTTGACCATTTTTTCTAATAAACCCACAGAATCTAAAAAATATTACATAAGATTCCAAAAGAAGTCAGTGTAAACTTGTTTTTTTGTTGCACTTGCATTATTTTCTGATTTTAAGTAAGTTTTTGTACATAAAAAGGGGTTTTGTCGTAAAAATCTTAGGTTCCTTTGCTCACCTTAAGTTTATTTGACCATTTTTTCTAATAAACACGCAGAATCTACAAAAATATTACAAAAGATTCCGAAAGAAGTCAGTGTAAACCTGTTTTTTTGTTGCAATTGCATTATTTTCTTATTTTAAGTAAGTTTTTGTTCATAAAATGGGGTTTTGTCGTAAAAATCTTAGGTTCCTTTCCTCACCTCAAGTTTATTTGACCATTTTTTCTAATAAACCCACAGAATCTACAAAAATATTACAAAAGATTCCAAAAGAAATCAGTGAAAACCTGTTTTTTTGTTGCACTTGCATTATTTTCTGATTTTAAGTAAGTTTTTGTACATAAAAAGGCGTTTTGTCGTATAAATCTTAGGTTCCTTTGCTCACCTCAAGTTTATTTGAACATTTTTTCTAATAAACCCACAGAGTCTACAATGTTCTAAAGTACAGATAACATGCTTTCTGTTTCTATGATTTGGCTAACATTTTCTAGGCATATTTAAACATTTTAATCAAACTTTATTATTCATTTATACACAGTTATCAAAACTATGCTAATATTGCCTGGAGTAGTACAGAAAAAAGTTGCAACGTCTTCATCGCCGTCAGAAACATGCAATCCATTTAATCTGCTTTGCAAATCGCTTTTCTCACGCAAAACATTATTTTAATGAAATAAGAATTTTAAATATATACGGACTCAGGAGCGGGTTCAGGCTGTAGCAAGTGTAACAACTGCTACAGCCAGCTCAGTTTTTTTTTTGTTTTTTCTTTTTTACATACATTTTTTTTTTCATCCAAAAGAGAAAAATAATTTAAATAAAATATGGAGGTTACAAGTAGTCAAAATGCGGCGCTTCAAAAACTTATTCAAAATTATAGCTGAGCCAAGCTGACTATGTTATGGAAATAAATTTAATTCGGAAAAATGAAATGCTTCACTGAAAAACCCATGTTTTTAACGGGTTTTGTCTCACATGCCCATAAAATTTTGAAAGAATGTCAAAAACTTCTTAGCGTATCAATTTAAATTGAACTGGGAGTTAAAAAAAATGTCAAATTGAGTGTAGCAACTGTAGCAAAAGTCAATTTGTTATATTTTGAAACAACTCTATACATACCCCTGATAATTTATTATATATTGAGGCTATTTAACTGCAATCTTTTTATTAACAAAGTGGTCTTATGTAGTGACTAAAAGTCATCAAGCGAGAACCTTTAGCAAAAAAAAGTGTACCAAACTTTGGCACACATTTTAAGCGAAAGATACTATGACTCAAAATGAGGTTTGGATTTTTCAAAAAGCGAAGACCAGATATATTACTAATTTGGGGAGAAATGTAGGAGAGTGCTGCTGCAACGGCTAACTTATGGATAACATGCAAGGGTATGCTGCTACATTGACTGAGGGTTTGGGTTGGGGCAAGTATAGATCAATCGATGCAGCACTCGCCTCCATTTCTCCCCAAATCAGTAATATATCTGGTCTTTTTTTTTTGAACATCATTTTTCAGGAGATATTTTATGTCATATAGTAAAGTATTTGCAAGGGCTGCACCTACGTTTGACGAACACTCGTTTCTGATTAGTTCCATTGCAAGTTTTGGAATTTTAACCAATTTGTATTTTCCAATAGGATTATTTATTGGTTTTCATTCACCTTCATCCTAAAAAAAGTTAATAAAATAAAATACTTTTTGTTTCATCTACTACAAATTTTTCATGTATTTATAAAATATTTACCTCCGTAATGGTTAAATCACTTGTTTCTTTAATTAAGTTTCATCAACTAGTTAATGAGATATTTTTTTTCGTTCTTTATCAAGTCTTTGAATCCTTTTGACAGAAAATCTATCAACGGAGGAAAGTTGATATGCACCTTTTGGACCAATTTTTTCCCTCTGATCACGAAGATAAGCTCAGTCTTCAAGTGGTACTTTATTACTTTGAGAGCAAAGGCGTACAAAATATTCTTCTATGCAATTTTCTTTATAACGTGAAACTTTTCTGTCACTACAGGGAAACACATCTAATAAACAGGAACATGCAGAAATATCAAAAAGTTTGTCTAAGTTTGCATCAAGATTTCTTATAGCGCTTGCTTTTCCGTGCTTGCGAATAATATCCTTAACAAGTACGAGAAGATCTTTAACTTTCCTATTAATAGATTTGTCCGTTATAAGAGGTAAACTTGGGTTTACTGTAGCCCAAATTGATTTTATGTTATTGCTTATTTGCTGAGTCACTAATATCTGCATTTGGATTTATATGAACAAGGTAGTAATAGTACTGAATAACCTGTCTAAAAGTGCTTGGATCTGTTATTGATAATTCACATGGGCCACCACAGTATATTTTTTCACTTTTCATCCGTGTAATTGTAGCCTTTACTTTTGGCATTTCTCGTGGACTAATTATAAAAGTAAACCGTATTAAAGTACAACACTTAGAGTTATGGGTAACAGCGTGACTTTTTAGTGGGGGTGAAAGCACCAAATAAACCTAAAATATCAAAACTTACTATTGAAAATCGGCTTTGCTAAAAAATAAAGAAATAAAACCCTTTTAAAAAAATTTGGGGGCTCATGGCCCCCTCGTTTTCAAAATGAGGGGGCCATGAGCCCCAATCATTTTCATTCAGGAGTTTAGTAAAACCATTAGTTCCTCCGACTAAATTAAGTAAATCTATTAGTTCCTTCGAAAAGTTGCAAAACAAAAATTATTTAGTATAAATAGGTAAAAACATTACTCTAAATATAATAATCATAAGTATTTACCTTTGGTATTAAAAGATTTCTTTAATTTGCGATCTTAGGTGTTGACATCGTGTATAAGAGTATATGTTATATTAATAAGAAAACATCAATTAATACGAATTCTCTTAATACAATTAATAATTTATTATTAGAAATTTTTAATGGATTATGGTTAACAGCATCATCAGCTCTTAAAAATTATACAAAAATGTTTTTTGTAACGTTAGAAACAGTTTAAAATCAACTGACGTCAGCAGTGAAAAATTGACTGGGAGTTAAAAAAAATGTCAAATTGAGTGTAGCAACTGTAGCAAAAGTCAATTTGTTACATTTTGAAACAACTCTATACATACCCCTGATAATTTATTATATATTGAGGCTATTTAACTGCAATCTTTTTATTAACAAGGAGGTCTTATGTAGTGACTAAAAGTCATCAAGCGAGAACCTTTAGCAAAAAAAAAAAAAATGTCAATGGCCTCTTTCTTGCTTACGTAAAAATGTAAAAAATGGAGTCCAAAATTTTGTTTTTACAAATTGCCCGTTATCTAGAATAATTCCACCATGAAAAAGGTGAACATTGGAACTTCTGTATTTCAAGAGCTTTGCGCACTTTTTGATCAAATTTTTTTGTTTTAACTTTAATTGTTTTTACATTTTCCCAATTAGTAGCAGTACTTATTATGGGTAGCTATTGCAGACTGATAATGTTTTCCCTCGCTTAAACTTTTTAGATGTTGTTGAGTACGAGTCCTAATTTGAAGTTTAGTTTCGTCTACGTATCTATTTGGGCATTTGCATTCTTTTTTTTTTTTATAATTTATTTCGTCATTTTCATAATAAGTTAATTACAAAATATTTTGAGTTAAGATATGACCGGAGCAGGCAGAAGACAAAAGTCTTATCATCTAGCCCCGTTGTATCGTTTACACTATCATAAATCTATCATAAAATTTTACAATATCAATAAAATAATATAAATTCTTTTAAATAAACATTTTACATTTTTTTATACATCAAAAAAAAATTTTTTACATGCATAAAAATATATATGTATAAAAAAATGGAAATAAATACAAATTTAGATAAATAAGCAAAAAAAAATTATGTTTTGCTTTTAAGCAAACGAAAGAAAATTTAAGAATTAAAAAAGAAGATATTAAAAATAATATAGAACTTGAGGTATGCCATTTTAAGTAACTGCTTTTTTAAAATAACCTTGAAAGTTTGAAGTGAAATTATATTCAATCAAATAAGTTCTGACATTTAAATTCAAACATTCAATCAAATAAGTTCTGGGTTGACTATTATGTGGCAATTTAGTTTTGTTTTTTGACGTTAGTAATGTTTTTAAATTTGGATTTGATTTGAAGACTACCGTCATACGGGGTGCTACTACTTGGACCCGAATTCATGTTTGATGTTTGTGGCTCTCTCTCATATTTATATCAATGTAAAAAAAACTTGTTGTTGCTAATTCATGAACTTATTAATTAGTAATGATAATTGTAGATAAAAAAAAATATTTGGGTAGACTTCGGCCCTCCCTTTTTTGGGGGATTACTCGGTTCAAGTAGCCCCTGTTGTAGGACTACTTGAAGCCATAGTGTAAAAAGCCCTCCCCTTTTGAGGTATCCGGCAAATCTCTGGATAGCTGATGATATCTTCTAATGAAGGATTTTACCCATTCAACACCAGGGAGATTTTCATTGAAACATTGAAGATTACTCCCTAATCGATCTATATAGGCTTTCACAATAATTCGAAGATCAAATAACGTCAGTGGGATGTCAAAAGTTGAAAATTTATTCAAGTGATCACAAAATGACAGTTCTTCAGGCTTGAAGACAGCTGGATCCCTTGCATGTTTCTTTGTGATAGTAAGGCGTCGTCTTCGAAGAGTTCTTTTAATGCTGGAAAAGCTGATTCTAAGTTGTTCTTCTGCAAATTGTTGACTCATAGCTCCACGTTCAATATTAATACAGGCTTGCTCTAAGTTTTGATTGGTATTGTCTTAGCAAGCTCTAGATCTTACTTTTCTTTTATATCTGCGAACCATTCTGGTAGAACCAGTTATGATAGCACAAAGTATAAGCAAAAAGGTGTATAACAATAGCTTTAACCAACCATCAACATTATTTAGGTATGCATTTTATAACCTAACAAATATTAAAAGCATGGTAAAAATAACAGATATATCAACTCCTTTTAAATATATTACTACACTCTGGGGTTTAATGTTAATGGAAAACAAATTTAATCATTTTCAAACATAAGCTGCTACAATGGCATTTGGATTCAAGTAGCCTCAATTTTGAACTTGAAACATAAATACAATTTTTTTTATCAAAATAATAAAAATTAAAGGCAATTATAATTGCTACATTTTGTAGCAACTGACACTTCTTTTAAAAAATGTTGTTAAATAATTTTTATCTTTTTTGGTTATGTCTGGACAGACAAAAGTTTTACACTAAATTTTTACCATTATTGTAGATTCCTTAAAAAAAATATTTTTTTGATCACATATTGCAAAAAAATTTAACAAGTAGCTCAAGTAGCCCCGCATGAGGGTACTCTATAACCAGCTTTATTTTATAAATATTTTCCTTAGTTTCGCGGATAGTGATGGTATCCACGGTAACGATACAGTAGGGAGATTAAGAGAGTCTGATTGAATTTTGTTGATTTTTAGGGACCATTTATTTCCAATTAAGTTTGCAATCCCTTTAAGTTGGCATATGTTGTACCCATTTTCGTTAAACATTTGAATAAGGAAATTAGTCTCATCTTGTAAATGTAAATTACTGCATATAGAATAAGCCGTGAACGTAACCTTTAAATATACCGTTTAGAATCTTAGGTCATGATTTGAGTGTGGTTTAGTTTGGATATTAGTAATGGCTCCTTTCTGTAAACTTTATACTCGCATTTTTCTTTGTTGTTATTTATTATGGTTAAATCGAGGAAGTTTAGAGTTCTATTTTCGCTTTCAGTTTCAATAGTATTTTCGCGACGTGAGAATTATCTTGTTCTTCAAGTCCATGTTTTTGCAAACTGAGAAAATCGATGTCAAAGTTTGAGTTTGTTTGCTGCTAAATTAAAAAAATTATTTGGGAATCAAAGTTTTTTTTAGATTTATGATTGTTCCGTTGTTTATTTAAAAAAAACAAAAACGGTAACGCCAATATTTTTCCTCTCTCTTTTGGAGATAGAACAAAATAACTTTGGCTTTTTGTAAAATACAAAAATGTTATTTTGTTACATTTTATAAATTAAATATATTAACTACATTTTTTAACAAAGATATGTTGAAAATTGATGAAATTTTAATCTAGGTAGTCGTTCTTATGCAGTACTGTTGCACCCCCCACGCCTCTAAATTAGGGTTGGTTGGGACCCAGCGAATCTGTGGAAACTCTTTTTAAAATAAATGTAGTTTTTTTTTTGTAATACCTAAAAATGGAAGTTTGTTTTATTATTTTGGGGCCCTAATGAGGGTCATTTATTTTGGGAGGGCCTTTGACCCACTATACTGCACTGCTCTTACAAGTTTATTTGATACCTGTTCGCGCCGGATCTCAACAAGACTAAAACATCTAATTTAAAACAGAACACTTCGCTACATAATAAAAAAAGGGTATATAGGGTATAGGTATATGGGGTATAGGAAAGGGATGAAAAATATTTATTAAAGAAATAGCTTTTTTAAAGTTTTCCATCAATTACTTAAGTATTTCAGATATTAACACAACAATTAAACTAATCTAATTACAAACAACATGCAAGATGAACTTGATTATATTTTTCTTATACCTGTGATTCCATTACAAGAGTTTAAGTATTTATTCAAAACTATTATAAACAATAAGCTAAACAAGGAATTTTATCAAGATTTCTAAATAATAATAATTATATGTTTTATATATCAATACTAAATAAATAACAGAAAAAGTCGTATATAAAAAAAGTTCACTTTATTAATGCTTTGTAAAATGCAATATCAACAGCAGGCATGTATGAATACATGGAAATGATACCATTGGCTTTTTCAGCAGTTAAAGGCTGATAAGGAGCACGTAAGTAAGCTGCCATTGGTATATTTGTCTTTAATGATTTGGCAATAATGCTTGATGCTGCTCACTTGACAAACTTATTAATACGAGCTTGTGAATAGTTATCTGAAAACGAGGTTTTAAAACATGGTATGGCAGTCCATTTTGATAAACAAGATTTTTAACTCTTGTATAAGACACTAATTATAACTTGACAATCCAGCAACAACTGAAAAATTCTTCACATCTACTAATTGCATTTGGTAAACAGAGAATGGTTTTTTACGGTTTACATTTTTAATAGCTCTTTCTAGTCCAAGCGGACTAAATATTTCTGCAGCAGAGAGAGATTTTTCAATTTGACTATGAATGTTATCACATTCTTGAAAGCTGGAGTGACCTAGCTCGCGAACTTTTGCTCAATGACTTTTATTTGTGGGTATCGTATAATAAATTCACGTAAAGCTGCTGCATATGAAACTATTGCAGTTTTGTGCTACACATGAATCGAACCAAAGTATAAACTTATTTATGTCAAGATCATCCATGATTTTCAGAATCAAGCACGTTACAGCACTGGCAAAATCATTTCCTCTACGACCAGCCATAGCTTCATGCCAAAGAATGCAATAACCTTTCTTGTTAAGCGAACAATGACCAGTTAAGTTATAATTTGAAAGTTTCCGTTTGTAATAAAAGTTTCCAACATTAGCTCGAGGCAAACTTAAAACCTTTTTAAGATCAATACAAACAATTGCAGTTTTAGGATCAGCATTTTGACGATTTTTTTCACGTTCAGTTTTGGTATCATTCCTTGATGTTATGTGCCTATTATAACTATCTGTCTGCTCATTGCTTGCATTAACAATGTTGCAATATTCATAGCGTGTGTCACATAAATCTTTCTTTGGTTTTTAAAATTCTATGTTGAACTCGTGATTGAAGATATAACGATACATATGTTCTTTTACTGGTGTATAGTCATTTTCATCACAACATATTTTTAAAAGATTATACAGTTTACCTATATTGAGTGATCCTTCCATATATTCTTTAAATGTCTTTATCCTGCAAAAACGAGCCTCAGTTCTTGGAAAAAGATTTATATGGTCTCATACAATTTTTCTAGAATCTTGTGGTAAGCTTTTTTTATGCTTCAAATTTTGATTGCATCGGCGTTCCAGTAGTTAAGCATTTATTAAATTTGTGAAAGTAAAAAATTCTTTGGCTACTAATATTCAATATTGAAAGATAGTAGGATTTACAAACTCTATATTGCGTATTAGAAACAAAGAAGCTATAATAAAAAGACATTTTTCTTCTCGAATTTTTACCAGCAGCTGTCCGACAGCGTTTTTTCTCTAGATTTTTGGTAGTTTTTGAATAGAAATGTTTTTTACCGTCATCATCTAAGGTTCAAAAAATAAATATAACTTGACGCTCGATCTCAGTTATATTAGTAGAGCATTTGAACTTACAATTTCTGCAACTTTTTAGCGTTACGATAGATTTTTCTTGCATTTGTTTACCTTTCGAATTTGTATAAGCTTAACCCGACTGACGTTGCATTTTTCTTATATTTTGTTTTCAAGTACTCGTATCAGCTTTGCGTTTCCTAGATACTCCACCATGGGGTGACCTACGAGAAGGTGTTATACTAAGCGACTCTAAAGATTAAAAAACTCCATTACCTTTTTATTTGATTATCCAGGATGCATAAATAATAGATTATTTTATTTTTATGCATCCTGGATAATCAAAAAAAAAAGGTTGGCAAAATTATAATACTAATTAAGTAAAAAAATACCTTCGTTTTGATTTAGAGCATGTTCCATTTCTTGGTCAATATTTTTAGTTGCCATTTTGTTAAATAACAATAACAACAAAATTATTGCGTACAACTATGTAATTGTAAATAAATTTGTAATATTGTATAATAATAAATAATATGTAAATAAAAATGAATTGTAAATATTAGTTGATCGGAGATAAAATAAGATAACATTTTCAAATTTGCTTATTTAGGAGATAGAACAATGCAATATGGCATGCACACCCGGATTAAAAGTTTTATATGTTTTCAATATAAATAAAATAGAAAAACATAGCGCAAAACTTAGTTCAAAAATTTAAAAAAAAAATGATTTTTTCAAAAAGTGGAGACAGAACATTGTGTGGCCGTGGCGCAGTGGTTAGAGCGCTTGCTTTATAAGCGGGAGATCCAGGTTCGAAACGAGCTCTGGAACAAATTTTGGCTTCACGGTAAAGAAGGAGGCGTGAACTTTCTGGTTAAATGCACTTCCGCGGTGCTCGGAGACAAGACCCTTAGGACTTCTTGGGACACCTAAATAAAAAAAATTTAAAAAAAATTGAAAAAAGAATTGAAAAAAAACAAGATAATTCTATGTCGCGTATTGTATCGCAGGGTTTTTTTTCAAATGTTATGTAAAATATAACTACATATTTTATGAAGTTATCAAATTATAATGCATTATTATATCATATATGGTTTATTTCAGATGTAGTTACATCTGGAGGAAATTCTTCCAGATGTTATTAGACATTGAAAAAAATTACTAGATGTAGTTACATCTTCCTAATGATGTTGTTGGGGACCATTTATTTTCCAGATGAAATTGAACAGATGTTGTTGGAGCAAAAAAAAATACAGATGATCTTTGACAAAAGTTTACAGATGATCTTGGGCTACTCTACAGATGTTGTTGGATAATTTTAGCGTTCAAAAATTATGACCATATAAAGTTTAAACCCCCCTCAATTTGAGGGGGTTGCAAATTATATAAATAGATAATACTATGAAACTTAAAATTTATCGATGAATATTAGTCTAGTTAAGAATAGTACAAAAAATACTTCATCAACTTGTTGCTCTCACGTTTAGGGCAGGGGGGCCAAAATTTTGGGATTTTTTTGTTCCCAGCCTCCAATTATCGCAATTTTTTGCAAACCCTCATTATTTGACATAAGTATAAACATATAAATGATTGGAGTTTGCTCCATGTCTGGAAGTTACCCGAACACCAAAAATTTATAAAAACATCTAGAACAGTTCAGAAAATTCTACAAACTACGATAAGGTTCAAGAAAATTCCAGGCTTCAGAAAGTCATAAGCTACTGTTTGCAAATATAACCTATATACCATTTTAAAAATTTCGTGTTGTCGGTGACCTTTTTTTGAAAATTAATTAGAATAAAACTCATTCTCATTAGTTTTGAGTAAAAGTTTATTAATTTATGACACATGAAATTAACTATTTTACAAAAATTAAAAAAGTCATAACTCTTTTTTAAACATTTTTATATAGATTTAGTAATAAACTGTAAGTTATAAAAATGTAATTATTAAGATTTATGATTTATAAGGTAAAGATCTTTAAATATTGCCTTAAACATATAAATATTGTCTTAAATAAATGAATATCCATAAAGTTACGACTTTTAAATAATTCGACTGCCAACTATATCTACTATATATCTACTAGTTTTCTAAAGTTGACTAAAATCAACTAGTACATTTTTGGAATGGACTAAATTTACTAAAAGTTGATTTAATTGATATATGTAGGCACTCTGAAGTGCCTACATACGGAATTTGTCACGTGACTGATCACGTGACAAATTCCGTAAACAAAAATTGCGAAGTTTTTTATATATTCAGAAGACTTTTTCAGATTAAATTTTGACCGATTTTTTTAATCTACCATGCCATAGTTAAAACGTTGTACGAAAGGTAAAATGATTAATCTTTAATAAAATATCTGCTAGAATTTTCAATATCAGTTTATCTGGCTTTTTGTAATTATTTTAGCTTAAAGTTATTTTATTTGCGTTCTAGCATCCTTTAAAATAATATATAACTAGTTTTCTTTGTTTAAAAATTTTTTTTTTTTTTGGTTTTGAGATGAATAAGTTGGTCTAAAATAAACTTTAAAAAAATTAAGTTTTTGCTAATATTTGTGTTTTCAGCTTTATTTTTAAATTTAAGTTAAAACCTGCTAAGTCCCGTCCTCTTCTTCCTTTCAGTCCGTCTTAATATTGTTTCAAAAATTATTTCGGTAACTTATTTGCAAAAACAATATAATAATTTAATTGTATAATACAGTATTTGTATAAAATTAACCCTATCATAATGAATAATAAAGAATTGTATGATTGGTATCTATGCTTGAGTGATAAATTTTTGAAAATAATGTGCTCGAATTTCAGAAGCCGATTCTCCAATTTGTTTTCAGTAAGTTACTGAATTATTTTATTTATGTTATGAATTATTTTATTTATGTATATTATGTTTAATTATGTTGTACAAGCTCAAATTATTTTCATTTACTGACAGTAACTGAAAATAATTTGAGCTTGATTTTAGATTTGAGCTCAAATTACTTTCAGGTACTGACAGTAACTGACAATAATGTGGCGCTACTGCAGTTTTTCCCCCCCCCCCTTTTTTTTTTATTGCAGAATATTATAGAGAATTTTATGCTGATTATTAATCGTATAAAAACATATGTCTGAAAACGAACAAAATGTGCTCTAACTTGCTGTTGAAGTTTAAAAATTTTCACTAAAAACTCTAATATTCGCCATTTTTTCATACTCAGTTATAAATAAAATTCTTTTCAACGATAAATTTAAAAAAGCCTGGTTTCTATCAAAAATGTAAAGCAAAACTGTTAAAAAATGCTGAGCGCATCATTTTCTGGTTTATCTCTGACCCAAAAATTTACCCTGTCTCAAATCATGTACTTTTAATCGCGCCAATCCCTATTTGTCAGTCGATATATGTGCATTTAGTTGTGCCAATCCCTATTCGTCAGTCGATGTATGTACATTCAATTGCGCCAATCCCTATTTTTCAGTCGTTGCATGTTCATTTAATTGCGCCAATCCCTATTTGTCAGTCGATATATGTGCATTTAGTTGTGCCAATCCCTATTTGTCAGTCGATGTATGTACATTCAATTGCGCCAATCCCTATTTGTCAGTCGATATATGTGCATTTAGTTGCGCCAATCCCTATTTGTCAGTCGATTTATGTACATTTAAAAAGCAAAATCTTAAATTAATTTTTAAAAAATTAATTAAAAATATATAAAATATATTATTAAAAACATTTAATTTGAATATAATTTAATTTTGACGACAATAAAAACCGGGTTGCATAATTAAAAGAAGATTTTCTAACCGATTGATTTCAAAATGTAAACTTTGATGTAAAACGTTTTAAAAAATGGCGAATATTAGCGTTTTTTAGTGTAATTTTTTAAACTTTAACAGCGAATTAGAGCACTTTTTGTTGATTTTCAGACCTATGTTTTTATACGATTCTTAATCAGCATAAAATACTCTTTCATAATCAGCAATAAAAAAGGGGAGAAACTGCAGTAGCGCCAATAATTTGAGCTTGTACAACAAAATTTTTTGCGCAAAAACATACGCAAGAAAGCAAGGCGTGTTTTTACAGAGAAAAAAAAAAAAAAACCGATAATAAAATAATATAACGCTTTTTTATAATATGGTTTTTTATCAATAAAACGCTATTTGAAAAAGAATTGTCTATAAAACCAATATGGCACCACGATCAATCGAGGAGATGTTTAACTATTTAAAGTGTGATATTTATACTTTTGAAGAAAATTTTTTGAAAAATATTGAGGAAATTTGTTCTCATCCAAAAGACTTAGTTATCTCAAATATGAGCCCAATCTCAGAAAACTCAATTCGAAATCTTAGAGAGCGATTATTTGCCGAAATTATTGAGACATTTTGTGCAGATGAATTTAGTGAGGTAAACATAACGCTAGACCTTACAAATCCTGTTGAAAAGAATCTTCGTAAAAGATATAAAACAAGTTTATGTTTAGAAGATATTTATATACTCTCAATAACATTATGTGAAAAGCAATTTCACAAAGAAATCGTTAAGGTAATTATCTCAACAAAGAATGTGGACACTCTGTCTAGTGATAGATTTTTAAGTAAATCAGTAAAAGAGTTGTTACATATTTCAAAAGAAATTCAAAAGGAAAATAAAGAAATTAAAGAAGAACTCATACTGTTGAAAGAAAAAATAATTTTCCAAACTAAAATTATTGAAAACCTTAAGATAGAAAACAGACATTCGGAATTGGATATAAGTCTCTTACAGCCGTGTCAAATATCGAAATTAAAGATTGATGGTTATTCGCAATGTGAAAATAAAATAACCAACACAGGTGCTAAAAAAAATCTAACTCAAAAAACGCACGATAAGCCTCTTAAAAATGCTGAGTACAAACCGCGACTATTAAAAACATTCGCAAATGTAGTTGCTCAAACTCACTCAATCACAAATCGACCACAAATCGATGGAATACTGACCACAAATATAAACGAAAAAACCAAAATCGATAACAAACTACGCGCATCAAACACCAACAATGACGAAAATAATTTTACTTTAGTGTGCCGAAATAATAAAACTAATCAAAAAACACAAAATTGTCCATTAGTAAAAAAACATAGAACTTCAGAGCCAGTTTTCGGAACAAAAATTTCTGAAAATAAAACAATTGCAGGTGAAAGAATAATTCGTAAATTTGACATTTTTGTCGGAGGGGTAAGCAATCAAATCAATGAAGAACTTTTTAAAAACTATTTAGAAACAGAAATAGGAATCACCCCCTTATCTGTTATATTGAATAAAGAAAATGAATACAACAGATCGTACAAAGTTTCCGTAAACAACACAGAAAAAAATATAATATTTAACCCTGCTTTATGGGATAACAATATAATAGTTAAACCATACCGAAAAAAACGTTTATATACTAAAATATTTCAAAATCTGGAAACTAACGGAAACCAGGAAGATTCTCATAGATCAAAATGGATTTAGGGAATATTTAAAGGAAGAAAAACTTCCAACAACAACATTTAACTTATGTACTTTTAACTGCCACGGGCTGAAAGTCCAACATTGAGTATACTAAATCGTTGATTCTCTCTCATGACATAACTTTTATATGTGAACACTGGTTATCGAAACTAGAACATTTTATAGTAAAAAATATCTATAAAAATACCCATTCTTCATTTTTCCACCAGGCTAACAAACATGAGCAGGGTCGGCCGTTTGGCGGAAACGCGTTTTTTATTCGGAAACATTTGTTTCAAAACATTATTATTCTTTATGAAGATGATCACATCTTCGCAATAAATCTTAAAAAAAATCAGACTAGTATTATAATTATTGGCATTTATCTCTCATCGTCGCGCAATAATCAAACATCGCTGGAGGAATACAGTAGTTAGTTGGATATAATTTCCGGTGTTATCAACAACTACGAGGGTGTTGCTGAATTTATTGTTCTTGGGGACTTTCAATCTTTTCCTCACGAAATATATGATTTTTTAAAGAGAGCTAGCTATACGAAAAATAACTACTCCGTGGTTTTATCAGATTTTATTAAGTCGAATGAACTTGAATTAGTGGACGTAACAAAAGGCTCTGGACCTAAGATAACGTATCGCCATAATACATTACCAACGACATTATAGATCACATAGCTCTCTCAAGGTATACGTCTCTTCTGTACTCAAATTGTTTCGTAATTCCTTTTTTATCTAAAATATGAGTGATCATTTACCAGTATCGATTGAAATTGGAATTATCGGACAATCTTCTCAAGAAAACAATCACAAAAAATCAGAAAATTATAGCATTCCAAATTATGCCTGGAATAACAATGATTTTTTACAACTATATAACAATTGCTTAAATATTAATTTTGACCCAATTTTACTAATGAAAATTACGACGAAGAACTTATCAAGGTATATACTGTTATTACAAAATCTGCATCTGAAGCACTTAGTCAATATTTATTCGGGAAAAAACCGTCTTTGCATTCAAAATCTTGGTGGACACCCGAGTTAAGCCGCAGTAAAGATATTCTTTCATTTTATTTTAAAAAATGGCGGGAAAATGGGTTCCTAAAAGATTCCAACTCTCAAATTTTTATTCGATACCGGATGGCTCGAAAAAATTTCCGCAATGCTATCAAAAATGCTCAAAACAAAAACCTGTACAAAAAATACATTAAAATCGAAAAGTTAAAAAATACAAATCCAAAAAATTTCTGGAATACTTTCAAAAATATAAAAAACGAAGCAAACTCGAAATTGTACACCATAAATAATAAAAAAGATAAAGACTCAATCACGAAAGAATTTGCCAACAGTTTTGAAAATCGATTAAACACTAAAGCAATCACATATACCTCTTCAAATTTTGAAATTCCACCTTGTACAAAATTCGACGAGGTAATAATATCAGATGAAAATATAAAAACGGTTATTTCTCGCCTTAAATTAAACAAATCCAAAGACGCTTTTGGAATCTCAGCTGAACATTTAAAGAATGCGAGCTGTGAAGCACTAACAGAATGGCTCAGAAAATTCTTTAATTTTTCTATTAATCATGGGCAGACCCCAAAATCGATGTCTACATCACTTATAATACCACTCGCTAAATCATATAAAAAATCGCTAACTGATCCAAATAATTACCGCGGCATTAGCATCATTCCAATCTTTACGAAACTAATGGAATATCTTATCCTACTAATCTGTCCAGAAATAAAAGAAACTCATCCTCTTCAATTCGGTTTCACTAAAAATAGCTCAACCCTACACGCCGAATTTGTTATTAGTGAAACGATTAAACACTACAACAACAACAACTCACCCGTCTATCTCTGTTCCCTCGATGCTGAAAAAGCGTTTGACAGCTGTAACTGGGACATTCTGTTTGAGCGACTCTACAATGATAAAAAACTCCCTCTATATATTGTTAATACCGTATCATCATTATACTATGAAAGTAGTGCTTCTGTTTCTTATCTAGGTTGCAAATCATATCCATTCTATCTAACGCAAGGAGTGAGACAGGGATCTATTCTCTCGCCTTATTTGTATAACATTTACACCGAAAACCTACTAGATACCTTACAAAATGAAAGCACCGTAGGTACATCAATCAATGGAAACTATACGGGTGTTGTAGCATATGCTGATGACATTATACTCCTTAGCTCCACCCTTTCTGGCCTACAAAAGCTTCTTAATACCTGTAATATGTACACACACAAAAACTGTATAAAATTAAATGCTGACAAAACCGAGTTCTTGCTCACCGGAAAAAAGCAAATTAAAAACTGCACAATAACTCTCAACAACAAAAAAATAAAACTTCATGATAAACTTAATCACCTAGGTTTTACATGGGATACAAAAAGTTCACCTTTTGCCTCACTTAATAGTTTAAACATTGATCACCGAATATCTAATTTCCGGGCAGTAATCCAAACTTTAATTCAATCAGGAATTCGTTTTGCTCACCCAAACTCCATTGTCCAGCTATATAAAACTTTGGCTGTCCCAACACTGACATATGGTCTTGAGCTTTGTGAACATAAAAAGGTATTAATGCAAAAGCTTAATATAGTTGGAAGAAACGCACTCAAGTCACTCCTCAACGTTTCAAAACATAGCAAAAATTATATTCATCCCTTATTCTTTATTGAAGATATATCAATAACTATACAACAAAACAAGCTCAACTTATTTATTCGCCTGATGAACAATAAAATTACATTTGATATTATTAAGTCGCAGCCGGAAAACAAAACAGCCCCACAACCTTTTTTAGATAGTATCAAGGGTTTGTGTAATAAACATGAACTAAATCTGGAGAAAATAATTCAAAGTAAAAAAAAAATAAAAATTATTGGCTTAAAAAATTTAGTTCCTGAAACGGATCTTCAAACTCTAAAATGTGCAGTTGAATGCTGGAACTCAAAAGAACAAAGAACAATCTTCAAGGATATTCTTGAAAAAAATATTCCTAGATGATAATAATAAAATAATAATAATAATAATAATAATTCAAGGATTTTTATAATTATCATGTATAAAACTCTAATTTACCTTGTATACTTGTATAGTGGGTGTTTAATAAATATATAAATATATAAAAAAAAAAAATTAAAATTGTTGTAGATAAATTTAAATCGTTGAAAAAAAAACAATAAAAGGAGAGATATATATAAGCTGATGCTCTTTAAACCGCCTATTTCGGAAACTAGTTGTGAATTATGCATATCAAGTGAAAAAAATAAAAAAAGGAAATTGAACCAACAAACCTTGAAAAACTGTTTTAAAAAATTGAATCTTGCTTCATGTGGTTGTATAAATAAGTTCAAATCTGCTAATGTTCGTATAAGTAATATGAAAATAAAAATTTACATCTAATGACCCTAGAAGGACATATAAACTATTACATGCAAGTAATAAAGTAAATATTCATTAATTAAAAAAGAAACAAAATGAGGAAATAAAAGAATTAAAAGATTTTTATAATAAAGTCATTAAAAATCTTAATAAAAGAGTTAAACATTTGTTAGTTAAGCTTGAAAAAGTGACAATAAAGTTGCACTCCTTCATGAGAAAAAAGAATTACATGCAAAAAAATGTATTATGTAAACAAGAAGTTTAGCATGGTAGTAAATAAACATGAAAATTTGTCTTTTAACAGTTTAAATAATCCTGAAAAGGATACCGACTCTCCTAACACTAGAGTATTAAGCAAAGAAAATAAAGATTCTAATTTATGTTCTCTTCTCCATGATCGCAGAATAATAAAATTTCAAAATGGAAGGTATTCTAATGATATAAGAGAAGTTATTATGGAGTTAGTTTCTTTGAACGTCAGCATGAACAAAGTTAATGAAGTTATCACAGTTGTTTTAAAAAAACTAGCAAAGATAGATATAGAGAAGCTTCCCTCAATTGGTACAAAATCTCGATTTATGACTGAGGCTTTAGCACTTCAAGTTGCAGAAGAAATGATAAACACTGTCGAAATTAATTCGAGCAATTGTCTTCACAGTGATGGTACCACTAAACATCATAGACATTTTCAAAATTTCCAAGTTACTACCACAAATGGAAGTACTTTATCTTTTGGATTATGTGAAATGGTTGGCAGTGATGCAGATTGTACTATTAATGCGTTAACCAAAACATTAGATAATATATGTGGCATTTTAGAAAGTAGCAGCAAGGTGTCTGATCTTGGGCCAGTTAATGTCTGACATTACACTGATCATACCATGTCTAATCTTGGGCCAGTTAATCCTCTGTTTAATTTCAAGCTTAAAGATATGAGGAAAATGTTACTGCCTAAAGTTATAAAGAACTGAGCAGATTTCATTTAAATGTCTAATTTTTTTTGTAAATTGCATTTATTATCTAACTTTGCAACAGAAACTGAAAAATTATTTAACTCATTCGAAAAATTAGTTTTAAGTAGTAGTTATGAAAATATTTTTGCAGTTAAAGAAGATATTAGCAACAAATTATATTTAACAGAAGTGTAGGCTCTTAGAATAGTTAATAAAATAATTACAGGTCCACTTTGGCAGATAATTGAATCACAAAAGAGTATTCTTGATATGAATCCATTTTTGTTAACCCTAAAAATGAAACTTTCAGATTTGTATAAAAATGCATCATTAATTATGATCTCGAAAACACCTATATTCAGTCCAAGTGATGTTAATATTCATAAAGATATTTTGTATGATTAATTATTTGAAGAGACTAATTCTACTGATTTAAATATTTTAACACAGCAGTCATTAGAAGTAATTTGTCATTCTTTGTTATTTGTTCTGGAAAGACAATCTGCTGATCAACTTCCTGGAGGTAAATATTGGCATCCTTCTGATAATATAAGTAAAGCTGCAGAGAATGTTCCAACAACAAACAAAGCGTCAGAAAGTGACTTTGCAGTATTGGATCTTTTAATTTGTACAAAGCCAAATGCCAAAATACAAACTATACAAGCTTATACTATGTGGTATAAAAACAAAACAATAGACTGGTTGGATAAAAAGACTTTAGATGGGCGTGAGTCATTGCTAAAAAAAACTTCAACAAACTTTAATAAAATGAAACATAAATACAAACAACGTTATTTAGAATTAAAGTTTGAAATGAGTGAAAGGTTGTCTGAAAAGCAAAAACTAAAAAAACAGCGGAAGATAAAGCCTTCTTAAAAAAGCTAAATCGGTTAATGAGTTGTTAAAATTGAGGACGAAGGTGTGGTTGACCTCAAAAGAAGCAGATGATGAATATGTTTTGTTAGTTGACACATTTAAAAGCAAAAAAATATTAAGATTTTTATAGGTATGTTATGGAAGTTAAATCTGAACCTAAATATTTTTACAAAACTAAAATGCATGGTAGTAAGCGAATAGACTTAACAAACAATGAGTTGTTCAGTAATTTACAATCAGTTATTAGAACAAGGAATTTTCCAGAGCCCATTGAGAGAAGAGTTATTCTTATTAAAAGAAAAGAATGAGATATTTTGATTGCAAAACAGAAAGAAGTGTTAAGTGAAAAATTAAAGAATGCAAGACTGTATCAATTAGCAAATCAACAAAAAACAAACATCTTGGCTATCATTCTGAATGATGTTAATTATCTTGTTGGGAAATTTATTCAACATAAAATAATGAAAATCGACACTAAAAAATACTTTTGGTGTACAGGTGAAGTTCTTTGAGTAAACAAATCAACTCCTAACTTAAAAAAAACTTAGTTTGATGTGGTCTATGAGACTGAGGAAAATCAAGTATGGACTTTTTCATTGCTTGTTGACCTTGAAAAAGGAAAGGTTATAGTTTTGTAAAAAGCCTACTTTACAATTTATTTGAAATAATTACTAGTTATATATATTATTAGTAATATTTTATTAGAAATATACTACATATATTATAAATTATAAAATATTATTATAAATTAGTCGTATATATTAATCTATAATATTTATATCTATATTGTTTATAGTTATTATAATGTAACATATATAGTTATTATATATATTATTAATATTATTATAGTATAAATATATTATAAATTATAACATATTATTATAAAATAGTCGTACATATTAATCTATAATATTTATATCTATATCGTTTATAGTTATTATAACGTATCATATATAGTTATTATATATCATTAGTAATATTATATTATAAATATATTATAAATTATACAATATTATTATATTTCGAATATATTAATTTATATTATTTATATTGTTTAAATATATATATGTATATATATTTATATATATATATATATATATATATATATATATATATATATTTTTAGATTATTCACCTCCCCACTGCCCGAGGTGTGACACTACAGTCGAGTAGGCTACTCATTTTTTTGAGTTTTTAATTTTTAGTTGTTATTCGTGGTGCAACCCTCTCTCAACTCTTGAACTCCATAACACGAACCTTGCCGAGCAAGGCCGCTGCGCGAAGAAACTAAGTTGAGCGCGGTACTTCCAGGGACGTGGTGGGAGTCGAACTCCGAACCTCTCGCTTACAAAGCGAGCGCTTTTACCACTACACCTTTACCGCATTATATATATCGATATATATATCTATACATATCATATATGTATAGATATATATCGTTTATATTGATCTATAATATTTATAATATCGTATCTATAATATTTAAGAAAATTTAAAATTGGGCAACCTTGTGTTTTATTTTTTCACAATTTAATGTTGTAATAGAGTTATTACTATATTAATGTGTAATGTGTCTATGACTCAGAGCGTAAAAAGAATTTTTTGGTGTTCGAGATAACTTCCAGAGATGGAGCAAACTCCAAAAATTTATATGTTTATACTTATGTCAAATAATGAGGATTTGCAAAAAATTGCGATGATTGGAGGCTGGAAATAAAAAAGCCCCAAAATTTTCGCCCCCTGCCCCAAACGTGAGAGCAACAAGTTGATGAAGTATTTTTTGTACTATTCTTAACTAGACTTATATTCATCGATAAATTTTAGATTTCATTTTAAAATATTTTAGCGTTCAAAAATTATGCACAATGTAACTTTAAACCCCCCTCACTTTGAGGGGGTTGTAAATTTTATATGTTAATAATTTTTAAACGCTAATAGATAATACTATGAAACTTAAAATTTATCGAACACCAAAAAATTCTTTCTACGCCTCTGCTATGACTATATTAATGTATATATATTTTTCTGTTATATATATTTTTTCTGTATATATTTTTCCAAAGATTAGTTGTGAACTGAAAGTTGTTTTATTTGTATATTGTTTAATGATAACAGATAGATTATTGCCTAAAGTCGTTGCGTAAAATTTTTACGCAGTTATGACGGTTAAAAAAAAATGTTAAAAACTAAAATAAAAAAACGCATTTTTTTGTCTTAAAAAATGTCAAATTAGGTAGTATAAAAATGCAAATTTCTTGACAACCAGAAGTGCTACAAAGTTGGTTAAACCCATTTTAAAACAAGATTAACATTTTGAATACAATACATTACCGAAAGTTTAATTCAGTATAAATGTTGCTAAAACGCTATGAAATAGATAAAACTTTAGATAATAAAATTTAAATGAACAAAAAGTTAGGTAGCATGTAAATAGTACATGCTACTGTTATTAAATGAACAAATAAAATTGGAAAAATTAGAATTAAATAAAAAGATAAAAGGATTTTAAGATTATTATGGATAAAGATTAAGATTATGATGAAATCGACTTTAAGTCCGTTAGTAGGTAATCTACAATCAAATTTAAGTCGGTTAGTAGGAATTCTACAATCGACTTATAGCCGACTTTTAATGAATTTATTCAAAGTTGATAAACACAAAAAAAATTGCTTTTATGTGTGACACTGTGTTGAAAGCTTTGGCAGAAACAAACTCAAAGTGTAAGTAGAAGCAGCAACTTGGGTTGGCAATCGAATGCTTGGTAGTCTCAAGAAGTCGTTACGGTGTCGGAGCTTTCAAGCTATGAAAAAAATGAGACATAACATAAATTTACTCAGTAATATGCATAACAAGCAGGGCCGTCCCGAACGGTGGGTGTAGGGGGTTTCTCGCTCCCCAAAGATGTTATATATGCATTTGAGTTGGCACATTTAGCATTTGAGTTGGCAATTTTTGAAGTATAGTTGTCAAATATCAAGGACCTTTTTCTTCTTTTTTTTTTTTTGGTGTCTCTAGTTGGCAAAAAACATAGACGACACGCCCCATGAGAGACCTCTTCGGGACGGCCCCGATAAAAAGTAACTTTCTTTTTATTTATATTACCAAGAAATTATAATTTTAAATAATTTATCTCTTTACTTTGATTGTTGGAGATCAACCAGAAAAGTTTGACTTTTTTTATTTTGACGGTATTGAAGTAGACATTAGGTCTTATCTAAACAAAATCTTTTATTTATAAATCTCATAAATGCTTTTATGACTATTCTGAAAAAAAAATTTTATCACAATTTTAAATAGTAAAATTCAAAATAAAATAAAAAAATTAACTTTGTTTGCTAAGGGTTAACGGCTCCTTGGGAATGTTAATATCTCAACGCTAATCAATCACGCCAATACTCAAAAAAGAAAATAAAGTTAAGACTTATAACAACAAGCTGTTGTCTCTTACCAACCCCGTGCAAAGTGATGGAAAAAACTATAGATAAGATTATGAAACATTGCGAGCCATCTAGTATATTAAAGTCTCAACATGGATTTGTATATCAAAAAGATCGCTTACAAACCTGATTAAACCTCGCAACTTTTTAACGGAAGCAGCATACCGTGGATATCTGAATGAAATAATTTTATATGACTTTGCCAAAGGCTTCTACACAGTGTCACACAACGACTTTTTTATAAGATTCCGCTAAGATATTTGAGGCTAGCTATCAAACTGGATTCCTGGTTGGCTAGATAACAGAAATTAAATAGTAATAATTGGAGAATAAACGTCCGAGTGGAAAATAAAGAGTAATAATTGGAGAATAAACGTCCGAGTGGAAATGGGTGACAAGTGACGTCCTTCAAGTATCAGTTTTTGAATCACTGCTATTTATGTTCTTGATCAGTGACTTAACAGACTGCAATTATAACCATACCAAATTATACCATAAAACCATAAAACCATAAACATATTTCACGCACTCTACGGATTTTTCACGCTCTCCTGACAAGTATATTTTAAATATTTCATTCCATTTATTTATTTTCTCATTTTTATTTTTTATTTTTTTACTTCTTTTCAAATTATCTTACTTATATTTGTACTTAATTTATATCTAAATTATATATTTTATTTGTCGCAAGTTGTAGTTTTTTTTATTTTTTGCAAGTTGTAATTTTTTTTATTTGTTGCAAGATGTAATTTTTTTTATTTGTTGCAAGATGTAATTTTTTTTATTTGTTGCGAGTTGTAATTTTTTTTATTTGTTGCGAGTTGTAATTTTTTTTATTTGTTGCAAGTTGTAATTTTTTTTATTTGTTGCAAGTTGTAATTTTTTTTATTTGTTGCAAGTTGTAATTTTTTTTATTTGTTGCAAGTTGTAATTTTTTTTATTTGTTGCAAGATGTAATTTTTTTTTATTTGTTGCGAGTTGTAATTTTTTTTATTTGTTGCAAGTTGTAATTTTTTTTATTTGTTGCAAGTTATAATTTTTTTTATTTGTTGCAAGTTGTAAATTTTTTTTAACTATTACAATTTGAAGTTAATAAGTTAATAATAATTAATAATAATAATAATGATAATAACTTCAATAGTAGTAGTATAATAGTTATAGTATAAAGTAATACTTGCTCCACTTGTGCAAATTTGATATGGCTATATATGACTTGATCTTAGTTGAAACAAATAAACTTAATCATAAAGTACTTACTATTTAAAAAATTATTTACACATATATATACATGTATTTTTTATTTACAACGATAATATTCTATTTATAAGTTTGTATATCTACAAGACAAGACATCCCTAAACGTTTAGTTGCATTTTTTCCACTTGATATTTCAAACTAATTATACTATTTTTGTCCTAATTTGTATAGATTTTTAAGTTCTTTCAGAGTAGTTTAAAGTTGGCCAATCATATGATGTACCAGAAATAAGAATATCTCGTATTAATGTTTCAATTGGAGTTTTTCCAACCAACCTCACAAAAAATAGTTGCTCAATTACTGTTGCGCTTATTATTCGTATTGAGGGAAACCGAAGTAATAACTTTCCAAAACGAGTTGGCTGCAAGGGGTATTGAGTTTTTATATAGTCTTCAAGTGCAAAATAGGTTTTCTCTTGTAAAGTTTCTATGTATTGAGGATCGTTCAAACCGGGTGCATCTAAAAAGCAATAAAAATTATCGTTATTTTAATGAAACATTATATTTTTATATGTTTAGTACTTTACCCACATTATTTAATAAAACAAATAATGCTACCTGAAGAAAATACAACTATTGCTTTTAAACATGCGAATTCAGCTGGATCCACGTGCATTGCCCTCAGTTTGTTAAGTTGTTCTTTTAATATCCGGACTTGGTCCAAAAAAGATGCCATGTGCTCAGGAGACGCATAAATATTCATTTGAGAGTTTAATAAGTGAGATACATCTATTAGCATTGGACATTGCGCCACGTTAAGAATAAACAACTCTTTCCAACATAATCGAAGTAAGGCTATTTGATCGGTTAATGAAAGATTTGGGAAAAATGGTATGTTGCGAGACCATTCAACAGCATTAAAAAGAAGGCGAGCTGCTAACTCGTACTGGTCGATATCAATAAAATCAAATTGGGGGTTGTTTGGACACTCCTTGTGAGTAACGAAATATTGGACAAGGTTCGGCTCTTAATAATAAAGTAACAAATCCAGATAAAAATGAAAAGTTATTAACTGTTGCATCTTCAAAAACCTGAGCAGCTCCTTGTTGGCTATTTAACCTGCCACGCTGTACAGCTTCAAATAAAATATTTTTAAATTTACATTTTTAATTTGTCCTACATCAAAATTTAATTTAACTAAAAATAGAATGAGTAAAAAAACTCTAATCAAAACACTTGTCATAAAATTTATTTTTTAAAGATTTTTGGTGAAATTAGAAATACATGAAAAAAATTACACCTTAGCTAATAATTTTGTTTAGGTATACTATTTTATTTATATAAATAAGTTATTTTATTTATATATAATACTTATTATTTTCCGTGAATTGAAAATAATATGCTTAAGTAAAAAACCTAAGCGAACCAACGTGTAAATGATAACAATGATAACAGTCGTTTTACAAAAACAAAATATTCAAGTAAATTATTATCGAAATTTTTCTAATAAATTCACAGAATCTACTAAAATATTACAAAAGATTCAAATAGAAATTAGTGAAAACCTGTTTTTTTGTTGCAATTGCATTATTTTCTTATTTTTAGTAACTTTTGTACATAAAAAGGGTTTTTGTCGTTAAAATCTTAGATTCTTTGCTCACCTCAAGTTTATTTGACCATTTTTTCTAATAAACCCACAGAATCTGCAAAAAAATTACAAAAGATTTTTATAGAAATCAATAAAAACCTGTTTTTTTTTTGCAATTGCATTATTTTTTTATTTTAAGTAAGTTCGTGTATATAAAAAGTGGTTTTGTCGTAATGATCTTAGGTTCCTTTGCTCACCTCAAATTTATTTGACCATTTTTTTTAATAAACCTACAGAATTTACAAAAATTTACATAAGATTCCAAAAGAAATCAATGAAAACCTGTTTTTTTGTTGCAATTGCATTATTTTCTTATTTTAAGTAAGTTTTTGTACATAAAAAGGGGTTTTGTGGTAAAAATCTTAGGTTCCTTTGCTCACCTCAAGTTTATTTGACCATTTTTTCTAATAAACCCACAGAATCTACAAAAATAATACAAAAGTTTACAAAAGATGGCAGTGAAAACCTGTTTTTTTGCTGCAATTGCATTATTTTTTTATTTTAAGAAAGTTTTTGTACATAAAAAGGGGTTTTGTCGTAAAAACCTTAGGTTCCTTCTCTCACATCAAGTTTATTATTCCATTTTTTATAATAAACCCACATAATCTAAAAAAATATCACAAAAGATTCTAAAAGAAATCAGTGAAAACCTGCTTTTTTGTTGCAATTGCATTATTTTCTTATTTTAAGGATGTTTTTGTACATAAAAAGGAGTTTTGTCGTAAAAATTGTAGGTTTCCTTGCTCACCTCAAATTTATTTGACTATTTTTTCTAATAAACCCACAGAATCTACAAAAATTTTACAAAAGATTCCAAAAAAAATTAGTAAAAACCTGATTTTTTGTTGCAATTGCATTATTTTCTTAATTGAAGTAAGTTTTTGTACATGAAAAGAGGTTTTAATGTAAAAACCTTAGGTTCCTTTGCTCACCTCAAGTTTATTTGACTATTTTTTCAAATAAACGCACAGAATCTACATAATTATTACAAAAGATTCAAAAATATATCAGTAAAATCCTTTTTTTTGTTGCAATTGCGTTATTTTCTTATTTTAAGTTAGTTTTTGTACATTAAAAGAGGCTTTGTCGTAAAAACCTTAGGTTCCTTTGCTTACCTCAAGATTATATGACCATTTTATCTAATAAACTCACAGAATCTACAAAATATTACAAAACCTTTCAAATGAAATTAGTAAAAACCTGATTTTTTGTTGCAATTACATTATTTTCTTATTTTAAGTAAGTTTTTGTACATTAAAAGGGGTTTTGTCGTAAAAATCTCAGGTTCCTTTGCTCAATTCAAGATTTTTTGACCATTTTTTCTAATAAACCCACAAAATCTACAAAAATATTACAAAAAAGTCCAAAAGAAATCGGTAAAAATCTGTTTTTTTGTTGCAATTCCATTATTTTCTTAAATTAAGTAAGTTTTTGTACATAAAAAGGGGTTTTGTCGTAAAAATCTTAGGTTCCTTTGCTCACCTCAAGTTTATTTTACCATTTATTCTATTAAACTCACAGAATCGACAAAAATAATAATAGGATTCCATAAGAAATCGGTAAAAATCTGTTTTTTTGATGCAATTCCATTATTTTCTTATTTTAAATAAGTTTTTGTACATAAATAGGGGTTTTGTCGTAAAAATCTTAGGTTTTTTTGCTCACCTCAAGTTTATTTTACCATTTATTCTATTAAACTCACAGAATCGACAAAAATATTAATAGGATTTCAAAAGAAATCAGTGAAAATCTGTTGTGTTGTTGCAATTGCATTATTTTCTTATTTTAATAAAGTTTTTGTACATAAAAAGGGGTTTTGTCGTGAAAATCTTAGGTTTCTTTGCTCACCTCAAGTTTATTTGACCATTTTTTCTAATAAACCCACAAAATCTACAAAAATATTACAAAAGAGTCCAAAAGAAATCAGTAAAAACCTGTTTTTTTGTTGCAATTCCATTATTTTCTTAAATTAAGTAAGTTTTTGTACATAAAAAGGGGTTTTGTCGTAAAAATCTTAGGTTTTTTTGCTCACCTCAAGTTTATTTGAACATTTATTCTATTAAACTCACAGAATCAACAAAAATATTAAAAGGAATCCATAAGAAATCAATGAAAATTTTTTTTTTTGTTGCAATTGCAATATTTTCTTATTTTAAGAAAGTTTTTGTACATAAAAAGGGGGTTTAACGAATAAACCTTAGGTTCCTTTGCTCACCTCAAGTTTATTTCACTACTTTTTCTAATAAACCCACAGAATCTACAAAAATATTACAAAAGAATATAAAAGAAATTAGTGAAAACCTGTTTTTTTGTTGCAATTGCACTATTAACTTATTTTAAGTAAGTTTTTGTACATAAAAAAGAGTTTTGTCGTAAAAATCTTAGTTTCCTTGCTTACCTCAAGATTATATGACCATTTTTTTTAAAAAACTCACAGAATCTACAAAAGCATTAAAAAAGCTTCCAAATGAAATCAGTAAAAACCTGTTTTTGTATTGCAATTGCATTATTTTCTTAATTTAAGAAAGATTTTGTACATAAAGAGGGGTTTTGTCGTAAAAATCTTAGGTTCCTTTGCTCACCTCAAGTGAATTTGACCATTTTTTCTAAAAAACCCACAGAATCGACAATAATATTACAAAAGATTTGAAAAGATATCATTAAAAACCTACTTTTTTGTTGCAATTTTTTTATTTTCTTAATTTAAATAAGTTTTTGTACATAAATAGGGGTTTTGTCGTAAAAATCTTAGGTTCCTTTGCTCATTCAAGTTTATTTGACCATTTAATCTAATAAACCCACAGAATCTACAAAAATATTACAAAAGATTCCAAAAGAAATCAGTGAAAACCTGTTTTTATGTTGCAATTGCATTATTTTCTTATTTTAAGTAAGTTTTTGTACATAAAAAGGGGTTTTGTCGTAAAAATCTTAGGTTCCTTTGCCAATCTTAAGTTTATTTGACCATTTTTTTCTAATAAACCCACAGAATCTACAAAAATATTACAAATGATTCCAAAAAATAAGTGAAAACCTGTTTTTTTATTGCAATTACATTATTTTCTTATTTTAAGTAAGTTTTTGAACATAAAAAAGAGTTTTGTCGTAAAAATCTTTGTTTCCTTGCTTACCTCAAGATTATATGACCATTTTATCTAATAAACTCACAGAATCTACAAAAATATTACAAAAGCTTCCAAATGAAATCAGTAAAAACCTGTTTTTTTGTTGCAATTGCATTATTTTCTTATTTTAAGTAAGTTTTTGTACATAAAAAGGAGTTTGTCGTAAAAATCTTAGGTTTCTTTGCTCACCTCAAGTATATTTGACTATTTTTTCTAATAAACCCACAAAAACTACAATAATATTACAAAAGATTTCAAAAGATATCATTTAAAACCTATTTTTTTGTTGCAATTTTTTTATTTTCTTAATTTAAATAAATTTTTGTACATAAATAGGGGTTTTGTCGTAAAAATCTTAGGTTCCTTTGCTCACCTCAAGTTTATTTGACCATTTTCCTAATAAACCCACAGAATCTACAAAAATATTACAAAAGATTCAAAACGAAATCAGTGAAAATCTGTTTTTTTGTTGCAAGTGCATTTTTTTTAATTTAAGTAAGTTTTTGTACATAAAAAGGAGTTTTGTCGTAAAAATCTTATTTTCCTTGCTTACCTCAAGATTATATGACCATTTTATCTAATAATCCCACAGAATATACAAAAATATTTCAAAAGATTAAAAAAGAAGTCAGTGAAAAACTGTTTTTTTGTTGCAATTGCATTATTTTCTTATTTTAAGTAAGTTTTTGTACATAAAAAGGGGTTTTGTCGTAAAAATCTTAGGTTTCTTTGCTCACCTCAAGTATATTTGACTATTTTTTCTAATAAACCCACAAAAACTTCAATAATATTACAAAAGATTTCAAAAGATATCCTTCAAAACCTATTTTTTTGTTACAATTTTTTTATTTTCTTAATTTAAATAAGTTTTTGTACATAAATAGGGGTTTTGTAGTAAAAATCTTAGGTTCCTTTGCTCACCTCAAGTTTATTTGACCATTTATTCTAATAAACCCACAGAATCTATAATAATAATACAAAAGATTCTCAAAGAAATCAGTGAAAACCTGTTTTTATGTTGCAATTGCATTATTTTTTTATTTTAAGTAAGTTTTTGTACATAAAAAGGGGTTTTGTCGTAAAAATCTTAGGTTCCTTTGCCAATCTTAAGTTTAATTGGTCATTTTTTTCTAATAAACCCACAGAATCTACAAAAATATTACAAATGATTCCAAAAAATAAGTGAAAACCTGTTTTTTTTATTGCAATTACATTATTTTCTTATTTTAAGTAAACTTTTGTACATAAAAAGGGGTTTTGTCGTAAAAATCTTAGGTTCTTTGCTCAATTCAAGATGTTTTGACCATTTTTTCTAATAAACCCACAAAATCTACAAAAATATTACAAAAAAGTCCAAAAGAAATAGGTAAAAATCTGTATTTTTGTTGCAACTCCAATATTTACTTAAATTAAGTAAGTTTTTCTACATAAAAAGGAGTTTTGTCGTAAAAATCTTAGGTTTTTTTGCTCACCTCAAGTTTATTTTACCATTTATTCTATTAAACTAACAGAATCGACAAAAATATTAATAGGATTTCAAAAGAAATCAGTAAAAATCTGTTTTTTTGTTGCAATTGCATTATTTTCTTATTTTAAAAAGTTTTTGTACATAAAAAGGGGTTTTGTCGTAAAAATCTTAGGTTCCCTTTCTCACGTCAACATTTTTTCACTACTTTTTCTAATAAACCCACAGAATCTACAAAAATATTACAAAAGATTCCAAAATAAATTAGTGAAAACCTGTTTTTTTGTTGCAATTGCACTATTTACTTATTTTAAGTAAGTTTTTGAACATAAAAAAGAGTTTTGTCGTAAAATTCTTTGTTTCCTTGCTAACCTCAAGATTATATGACCATTTTATCTTATAAACTCACAGAATCTACAAAAATATTACAAAAGCTTCCAAATGAAATCAGTAAAAACCTGTTTTTTTGTTGCAATTGCTTTATTTTCTTATTTTAAGTAAGTTTTTGTACATAAAAAGGGGTTTTGTCGTAAAAATCTAAGGTTTTTTTGCTCACCTCAAGTTTATTTGACCATTTATTCTATTAAACTCACAGAATCGACTAAAATATTAAAAGGATTACATAAGAAATCAGTGAAAATCTGTTTTTTTGTTGCAATTGCATTATTTTCATATTTTAGTATGTTTTTGTTCATAAAAAGGGGTTTTGTCGTACCAATCTTGGGTTCCTTTTCTCACCTCATATTTGTTTGACTATTTTTTTTAATAAACCCGCAGAATCGACAAAAATATTACAAAAGATTCCAAAAGAAATCAGTGAAAACTAGTTTTTTTGTTGCAATTGCATAATTTTCTCTTTTTTAGTAAGTTTTTGTACATAAAAAGGGTTTTTTCGTTAAAATCCTAGCTTCCTTTGCTCATCTTAAGTTTATTTAACCATTTTTTTTAATAAACCAACAGAATCTACAAAAATATTAAAAAAGATGCCAAAAGAAATCTGTGAAAACATGTTTATTTGCTGCAATTGCATTATTTGCTTTTTTTAAGTAAGTTTATGTACATAAATAGGGGTTTTGTCGTAAAAATCTTAGGTTCCTTTGCCCACCTCAAGTTTATTTGATCATTTTTTTTTAAAAAACCACTGAATCTACAGAAATATTACACAAGATTCTAAAAGAAATAAGTAAAAACCTGTTTTTTTGTTGCAATTGCATTAATTTCTTATTTAAAGTAAGTTTTTGTACATAAAAAAGGGTTTTGTCGTAAAAATCCTGTCTTCCTTTGCTTACCTCAAGTTTATTTAACCATTTTTTCTAAACAACCAACAGAATCTTCAAAAATATTACAAAAGATTTCAAAAGAAATCAGTGAAAAGCTGTTTTTTTGTTGCATTTTCATTATTTTCTTATTTTAAATAAGTTTTTGTACATAAAAAGGGGTTTGTCGTAAAAATGTTAGGTTCCTTTGCTCACCTCAAGTTTATTTGACCATTTTTTCTAATAAACCCACAGAATCTACAAAAATATTACAAAAGAATCCAAATGAAATCAAAGAAAACCTGATTTTTTGTTGCATTTGCATTATTTCCTTATTTTAATTAAGTTTTTGTACATAGACAGGGGTTTTGTCGTAAAAGTCATAGGTTCATTTGCATACCTCAAGTTTATTTGACCATTTTTTTTAATAAACCCACAGAATCTACAAAAATATTACAAAAGTACATAAAATGGTGTGTTGTCGTAAAAATCTTAGGTTCCTTTGCTCACCTTAAATTTAGTTGACCGTTTTTTCTAATAAACCCACAGAATCTACAAAAATATTACAAAAGATTCTAAAAGAAATCTGTAAAAACCTGTTTTTTTGTTGCAATTGCATAATTTTCTTATTTTAAGTAAGTATTTTTACATAAAAAGGGGTTTTATCGTAAAAGTCTTAGGTTCCTTTGCTCACCTCAAGTTTATTTGACCATTTTTTCTCATAAACCTACAGAAACTACAAAAATATTACAAAAGATTCCAAAAGAAATCAGTGAAAACCTGTTTTTGTGTTGCAATTACATAATTTTCTTATTTTAAGTATGTTTTTGTACATGAAAAGAGTTTTGTCGTAAAATTCTTAGGTTCCTTTGCCTACCTCAAGTTTATTTGACCATTTTATCTAATAAACCCACATAATCTACAAAAATATTACAAAAGATTCCAAAAGAAATCAGTGAAAACATGTTTTTTTGTGGCAATTGCATTATTTTCTTATTTAAAGTAAGTTTTTGTACATAAAAAGGGGTTTTGTCGTAAAAATCTTAGGTTCCTTTGCCTACCTCAACTATATTTGACCATTTTCTTTAATAAACCTATTGAATCTACAAAAATATTACAAAAGATTTAAAAAGAAATCAGTGAAAACCTGTTTTTTTGTTGCAATTGCATTATTTTCTTATTTAAAGTAAGTTTTTGTACATAAAAAGGGGTTTTATCGTAAAATTCTTCGGTTCCTTTGCTCACTTCAAGTTACAATGACCATTTTTTCTAATATACCCACAGAATCTACAAAAATATTACAAATTATTCCAAATGAAATAAAAGAAATCCTGATTTTTTGTTGCAATTGCATTATTTTCTTATTTTAATTAGATTTTTGTACATAAAAAGGGGTTTAGTCGTAAATATCTTAGGTTCATTTGCGCACATCCAGTATATTTAACCATTTTTTTTAATAAACCCACCGAATCTGAAAAAAATATTACAAAAGATTCCAAGAGAAATCAGTGAAAACCTGTTTTTTTGCTGCAATTGCATTATTTTCTTATTTTAAGTAAGTTTTTGTGCATAAAAAGGGGTTTTGTCCTAAATATCTTAGGCTCCTTCATCTACCTCAAGTTTATTTAACCATTTTTTCTAATAAACATACAGTATTTACAAAAATATTTTAAAAGATTCCATTAGAAACAAGTAAAAACCTGTTTTTTTGTTGCAATTGCATTGTTTCCTTAAATTTAAAATCTTTTGTACATAAAAAGGGGTTTTGTTGTGAAAATCTTGGGTTTCTTTGCTGACCTAAAATTTATTTGACCTTTTGGTCCTAATAAACCCACAGAATCTATAAAAATATTTTAAAAGATTCCTAAAAAAATCATTGAAAACCTGTTTTTCTGTTGCAATTGCATTATTTTCTAACTTTAAGTAAGTTTTTGTACATATAAAGTAGTTTTGTCGTAAAAATCTTAGGTTCCTTCATCCACCTCAAGTTTATTTAATCATTTTTTCTAATATAATCACAGAATTTACAAAAATATTACAAAAGATTCCATCAGAAATAAGTAAAAACCTGTTTTTTTGTTGTAATTTCATTGTTTTCTTAATTTTAAAAAACTTTTGTACATAAAAAGGGGTTTTGTTGTCAAAATCTTAGGTTTCTCTACTTACCTCAAGTTTATTTAACCATTTTTTCTAATAAACTCACAGAATCTACAAAAATATAACAAAAGATTCTAAAAGAACTCAGCGAAAACCTGTTTTTTTGTTGCAATTGCATTGTTTTCTTATTTTAAAAAAGCTTTTTTACATATAAAGGGTTTTTTTAGTAAAAATCAAAGGTTCCATTGCTCACCTAATATTTATTTTATTATTTTTTCTAATAAACCCACCGAATTTTTAAAAGTAATCCAAAAAAACCTACAAGAAATGAGTGAAAACCTGTTTTTTTGTTGCAAATGCATTATTTCCTTATTTAATGTAAGTTTTGTACATAAAACGGGTCTTTTTCGTAAAACACTTATGTTCCTATGCTTAACTCAAGTTTATTTGACCAGTTTTACTAATAAACCTACAGAATCTACAAAAATATTACTAAAGATTTGAAAAGAAGTAAGTGAAAACCTGTTTTTTTGTTGCAATTGCATTATTTTTTTATTTTAAGTAAGTTTTTAAACATAAAAAGGGGTTTTGTCGTAACAATATTGGGTAGCTTTGCTCACCTTAAGTTTATTTGACCATTTTTTTTAATAAACTCATAGAATCTACAATAATACTACAGAATATTCCAAAGAGATGTCAGTGAAAACCTGTTTTTTTGTTGCAATTGCATTATTTTTTCATTTAAAGTAAGTTTTTGTTCATAAAAAGGGGTTTCGTCGTAAAAATCTTAGACTCCTTTTTTAACCTCAAGTTTTTTTGACCATATTTTATTTTAAACTCACAGAATCTACAAAAATATTACAAAAGGTTCCATTAGAAATAAGTAAGAACCTGTTTTTTTGTTGCAATTTCATTGTTTTAATAATTCAAAAACGCTTTTGTTCATAAAAAGTGGTTTTGTTGTGAAAATCTTAGGTTCCTTTGCTCACCTCAAGTTTATTTGACCATATTTTCTAATAAACCCACAAAATCTACAAAAATATTACAAAAGATTCCAACAAAAATCAATGAAAACCTGTTTTTTTGTTGCAATTGCAATATTATCTTATTTTAAGTAACTTTTCGTCATAAGAAGAGGTTTTGTCGTAAAAAGTTTTTTTTTAACTAAAGTTTATTTGACAATTTTTTTTAATGAATCCACAGAATTTAAAAAAATACTACAACAGATTCCAAAAGAAATCAGTGAAAACCTGTTTTTTTGTTGCAATTGCATTATTTTCTTACTTTAAGTACGTTTTTGTACATAAAAAGTGATTTTGTCGTAAAAATCTTTGGTTCTTTCATCTACCTCAAGCTTATTTAACCATTTTTTCTAATAAACCCACAGAATTTACATAAATATTACAAAAGATTCCATCAGAAATAAGTAAAAACCTGTGTTTTTGTTGCAATTGCATTGTTTCCTTGATTTTAAAAAGCTTTTGTACAAAAAAAAGGGGTTTTGTTGTGAAAATCTTAGGTTCCTTTGCTGACCTAAAATTTATTTGACCTTTTGGTCCTAATAAACCCACAGAATCTACAAAAATATTACAAAAGATTCCAAAAAAAATCAGTGAAAACCTGTTTTACTGTTGCAATTGCATTATTTTCTTACTTTAAGTAAGTTTTTGTAAATATAAAGTAGTTTTGTCGTTAAAATCTTTGGTTCCTTCATCCACCTCAAGTTTATTTAACTATTTTTTATAATAAACCCCTAGAATTTAAAAAAATATTACAAAAGATTGCATCAGAAATAAGTAAAAACCTGTTTTTTTGTTCTAATTGCATTGTTTTCTTAATTTAAAAAAGCTTTTGTATATAAAAAGGGGTTTTGTCGTAAAAAGCTTAGGTTTCTTTACTCACCTCAAGTTTATTTGACCATTTTTCTAATAAACCCACAGAATCTACAAAAATATTACAAAAGATTCTGAAAGAAATCAGGGAAAACCTGTTTTTTTGTTGCAATTTATTGTTTTCTTATTATAAAAAAGCTTTTGTACATATAAAGAAGTTTTGCCTTAAAATCCTAAGGTTCCTTTGCTCACCTCAAGTTTATTTTACCGTTTTTTCTAATAAACCGACAGAATCTACAAAATTATTACAATAGATTCCAAAAGAAATTTGTAAAAACATGTTTTTTTGTTTCCATTGCAATATTTTCTAATTTTAAGTAAGTTTTTGTACACAAAAAAGGGTTTTGTCATAAAAATCTTAAATTCCTTTGCTTACCTCATGTTTATATGACCATTTTTTCTGATGAACTCACAAAATCTCAAAAAAGACTACAAAAGATTCCATAAGAAATCAGTAAAAACCTGTTTTTTTGTTGCAATTGCGATATTTTCTTATTTTAAGTAAGTTTTCGACATAAAAATAGGTTTTGTCGTAAAAATCTTAGGTTTTTTTTTTAATACTTGTTTATTTGACAATTTTTTCTAATAAATCCACAGAATTTAAAAAAATACTACAAAAGATTCCAAAAGAAATCAGTGAAAACCTGTTTTTTTGATGCAATTGCATTATTTTCTTACTTTAAGTAAGTTTTTGTACATAAAAAGTGGTTTCGTCGTAAAATCTTAGCTTCCTTCATCCATCTCAAGTTTATTTAACCATTTTTTCTAATAAACCCAAAAATTTACAAAAATATTACAGAAGATTTCATCAGAAATAAGTAAAAACTTGTTTTTTTGTTGCAATTGCATTGTTTCCTTAATTTAAAAAAGCTTTTGTACATAAAAAGGGGTTTTGTTGTGAAAATCTTAGGTTCCTTTGCTCACCTAAAGTTTATTTGACTTTTTTTTTTAATAAACCCACAGAATCTACAAAAATATTACAATAGATTCCAAAAAAAATCAGTAAAAACCTGTTTTTTTTTTGCCATTGCAATATTTTCTTATTTTAAGTAAGTTTTTGTACACAAAAAAGGGTTTTGTCATAAAAATCTTAAATTCCTAGGCTCACCTCACGTTTATATGACCATTTTTTCTAATGAACTCAAAAAATCTCAAAAAAGACTACAAAGGATTCCAAAAGAAATCAGTAAAAACCTGTTTTTTTGTTGCAATTGCATTATTTCCTTATTTAAAGTAAGTTTTTGTACACAAAAAGGGGTTTTGTCGTAAAAATCTTAGATTCTTTTGCTCACCTAATATTTATTTTATTATTTTTTCTAATAAACCCACCGAATCTTAAAAAATATTACAAAAAAAATATAAAAGAAATGAGTAAAAACCTGTTTTTTTGTTGCAATTTCATTATTTCCTTATTTAAATAAGTTTTGTACATAAAACAGGTCTATGTCGTATAAATCTTAGGTTCCTAAGCTCACCTCATGATTATTTGACCAGTTTTATTAATAAACCTACAGAGTCTACAAAAATATTACTAAAGATTTTAAAAGAAGTCAGTGAAAAGCTGTTTTTTTGTTGCAATTGCATTATTTTCTTATTTTAAGTAAGTTTTTGAACAAAAAAAGGGGTTTTGTCGTTAAATTCTTGGGTTGCTTTGCTCACATTAAGATTATTTGACCATTATTTCTAATAAACTCATAGAATCTACAATAATACTACAAAAGATTCCAGAAGAAGTATATGAAAACCAGTTTTTTTGTTGCAATTGCATTATTTTCTTATTTTTAGTAAGTTTTTGTACATAAAAAGGGGTTTTGTAGTAATAATCTTAGACTTCTTTTCTTACCTCAAGTTTATTTGACCATATTTTATAATAAATTCACAGAATCTACAAAAATATTACAAAAGATTCCAAAAGAATTCAGTAAAAACCTGTTTTTTTGTTGCAATTGCATTATTTTTTTATTTAAAGTAAGTTTTTGTTCATAAAAAGGGGTTTTGTCGTAAAACTCTTAGGTTCCTTTGCTCACCTCAAGTTTATTTGACCATATTTTCTAAAAAACCCACAGAATTTAAAAAAAATACTACAAAAGATTCCAAAAGAAATCAGTGAAAACCTGTTTTTTTGTTGCAATTGCATTATTTTCTTACTTTAAGTAAGTTTTTGCACATAAAAAGTGGTTTTGTCGTAAAAATCTTAGGTTCCTTCATCCACCTCAAGTTTATTTAACCATTTTTTCTAATAAATCCACAGAATTTACAAAAATATTACAAAAGATTCCATCAGAAATATGTAAAGACCTGTTTTTTTGTTGCAATTAGATTGTTTTCTTATTTAAAGTAAGTTATTGTACATAAAAAATGGGTTTTGTCGTAAAAATCTGAGGTTCCGTTGTTAACCTCAAGTTTATTTGATTATTACTTCTAATAAACTTAATGAATCTATAAAAATATTACAAAAATCACAATAGAGATCAGTGAAAACCTGATTTTTTGTTGCAATTGCATTATTTTCTCATTTTAAGTACGTTTTTGTACATATAAAGGGATTTTGTCATAATAATCTTAGGTTCCTTTGCTCACCTATGTTTATTTGACCATTTTTACTGATAAACCTACAGCATCTACAAAAATATTACAAAAGATTTCAAAAGAAGTCAGTGAAAACCTTTTTTTTTGTTGACATTGCATTATTTTCTTATTTTAAGTGAGTTTTTGTACATTAAAAGGGGTTTTGTCGTAAAAATCTTAGGTTCCTTTGCTCACCTCAAGTATATTCGATCATTTTTTATAATGAACTCATAGAATCTACAATAATATTACAAAAGTTTCCAAAAGATGTCCATGAAAACATTTTTTTTTGTTGCAATGGCATTATTTTCTTATTGAAAGTATGTTTTTGTACACAAAAAGGGGTTTTGTCGTAAAATTCTGAAGTTCCTTTGCTCACCTCATGTTTATTTAACTATTTTTTTTAATAAACCCACAGAATCTACAATAACAATACAAAAGATTCTAAAATAAATCAGTGAAAACCTGTTTTTTTGTTGCAATTGCATTATTTTCAAATTTTAAGTAAGTTTTTGTACATAAAAAGTGGTTTTGTCGTAAAAATCTTAGGTTTCTCTGCTTACCTTAAGTTAATTTGACCATTTATTCTAATAAACCTACAGAATCTACAAAACTATTACAAAAAATTCCAAAAGAAATCAGTGAAAACCTGATTTTTTGTTGCAATTGCATTATTTTCTTACTTTAAGTAAGTTTTTGTACATAAAAAGTGGTTTTGTATTGAAAATCTTAGGTTTCTGTGCTCACGTTAAGTTTATTTGACCATTTATTCTAATAAACCTACAAAATTTACAAAAATATTACAAAAGATTCCAAAATATTTATGTATATACCTGTTTTTTTGTTGCAATTGCATTATTTTCTTATTTTAAGTACGTTTTTGTACCTAACAAGAGGTTTTGTCGTAAAAAACTTAGGTTCCTTTGCTCAGCTTAAGTTTATTTGACCATTTTTTCTAATAAACTTACTGAATCTACAACAATATTACATAAGATTCCAATAGAAATCAGTAAAAACCTGCTTTTTTATTTTTTCAAGAGAATTACTCATTTTTACAAAAAAGTTGATATAAAATACTACTGTTATATAAATGTTGATATACAGTACTACTGGAGCTAAAAAACATAGGTATACATGGTTGTTGTTGATTCCAGTGAACAATTTTTATAATAAACCCACAGTATCTACAAAAATATTACAGAAGATTCCAAAATAAATCAGTGAAAACCTGTTTTTTTGTTGCAAATGCATTATTTCCTTATTTGAAGTAAGTTTTTGTTCATAAAGAGAGGTTTTGTCGTAAAAATCATTGGTTCCTCATCTAATCTCAAGTTTATTTAACCAATTTTTTTAATAAACCCACAGAATCTACAAAAATAATACAAAAGATTCCAGAAAAAATCAGTGAAAACCTGTTTTTTTGTTGCCATTGCAATATTTTCTTATTTAAAGTAATTTTTGTACATAAAAAGGGGTTTTGTCGTAAAAATCTTAGGTTCCTTTGTTTACCTCAAATTTATTTGACCATTTTTTCGATAAAAACCCACAAAAACTACAAAAATGTTACAGAAGATTCCAAAAGAAATCAGTAAAAACCTGTTTTGTTATTGCAATTGCATTATTTTCTTATTTTAAGTAAGTTTTTGTATATAAAAAGGGTTTTTGTCGTAAAACTTTCAGGTTCCTTTGCTCACCTCAAGTTTATTTGACCATTTTTTCTAATGAATCCACAGAATCTACAAAAATATTACAAAAGATTCCAATAGAAATCAGTGAAAACCTGCTTTTTTATTTTTTCAAGAGAATTACTCATTTTTACAAAAAAGTTGATATAACATACTACTGTTATATAAATGTTAATATAAAATACTACTGGAGCTAAAAAACATAGATATACATGGTTGTTGTTGATTCCAGTGAACAATTTCTATAATAAACCCACAGTATCTACAAAAATATTACAGAAGATTCCAAAATAAATCAGTGAAAACCTGTTATTTTGTTGCAAATGCATTATTTCCTTATTTGAAGTAAGTTTTTGTACATAAAGAGAGAATTTGTCGTATAATTCATAGGTTCCTTATCTAATCTCAAGTTTATTTAACCAATTTTTTTAATAAACCCACAGAATCTACCAAAAATAATACAGAAGATTTCAGAAAAAATCAGTGAAAACCTGTTTTTTTGTTGCCATTGCAATATTTTTTTATTTGAAGTAAGTTTTTGTTCATAAAAAGGGGTTTTGTCGTAAAAATCTTAGGTTCCTTTGTTCACCTCAAATTTATTTGACTATTTTTTTGAATAAACCCACAAAAACTACAAAAATGTTACAGAAGATTCCAAAAGAAATCAGTAAAAACCTGTTTCGTTATTGCAATTGCATTATTTTCTTATTTTAAGTAAGTTTTTTTAAAAAAAAAGGGGTTTTGTCGTAAAACTTTCAGGTTCCTTTGCTCACCTCAAGTTTATTTGACCATTTTTTCTAATAAACCCACAGAATCTACAAAAATATTACAAAAGATTTTAAAAGAAATTAGTTAAAACCCGTTTTTTTTTGTTGCAATTGCATTATTTTCTTATTTTACGTAAGTTTTTGTACATAAAAAGGGGTTTTGTCATGAATATTTTTGATTCCTTTGCTCACCCCAAGGTTATTGGTCAATTTTTATAATAAATGTACAGAATCTACAAAAATATTACAAAATAATCCAAAATAAATCAGTGAAAACCAGTTTTTTTATTGCATTTGCATTATTTTCTTTTAATAAGTAAGTTTTGTACATAAGGAGGGGTTTTGTCGTAAAAATCTTATGTTCCTCGGCTTACCTCAAATTAATTTGACGATTTTTTCTAATAAACCCATAAAATCTACAAAAATAATACAAAGGATTCCAAAAGAATTCAGTGAAAACCTCTTTTTTTGTTGCGTTTGCATTATTTTCTTATTTTAAGTAAGTTTTTTTACATAAAAGTGGTTTTGTCGTAAAAATCTTAGGTTTCTGTGCTCACCTTAAGGTTGTTTGACCATTTTTTCTAATGAACCCACATAATCTACAAAAATATTACAAAAGATTCTAAAAGAAATTAGTGAAAACCTGTTTTTTTGTTGTAATTGCATTATTTTCTTATTTTAATTAAGTTTTTGTACATAAAAAGGGGTTTTGTCATAAAAATAATAGGTTCCTTTGCTCACCTCAAATTTAGTTGACCATTTTTTCAATAAACCCACACAATCTACAAAAATATTACAAAAGATTCCAAAAGAAATGAATGAAAACCTTTTTTTTTGTTTCATTTGCGTCATTTTCTTTTTTTTAGTAAGTTTTTGTACATAAAAAGGGGTTTTGTCGTAAAAATCTTAAGTTTCTTTGCTTACCTCAAGTTAATTTGAACATTTTATCTAAAAAACCCACAGAATGTACAAAAATAATACAAATGATTCCAAAAAAACTCAGTGAAAACCTATTTTGTTGTTGCATTTGCATTATTTTTGTATTTTATGTAAGTTTTTGTACATAAAAAGTGGTTTTGTCGTAAAAAACATAGATTCCTTTGCTCACCTCAAGTTTATTTAACATTTTTAATTATAAACTTACAGAATCAACAAAAATATTACAAACTAGCAAAAAGCAACCCGTATTACGGGTTACTGTTGGTCTATTACTTAATTTACATTAGCTGTTTTCCACAATTTAAAGTTCCGATACTTTAAGTAATAATATGTAAGAAAAACGCCTTTAAATTAAAAAATTAAATCATCTGCAAAATTAAAATAAATTTATTTACTAATTATTTAACGTTATTTGAGCTATTTAAAACTGACATAGGTCATATCAGTGTATGGCTGAACCCTTTTCTAAGACATTACAAAGCTCAACACAGTACGTTTTTAGTTACTGACACAAAATAATAACACTTCATCATGCTTCAAATTGACGAAAATGTAAAGCTAAATTCCTATCATGTTTTTTATATTATGAACTTTGATTAATAAGATTAATATGAAACTTTGACACTTAAAAGTGTCAAGACCGTATATTGACAGTATATTTGAAGTATATTTTCTCATATATTTTAACACTAATAAAGGACCTCCCTTTCTCGTTTTTGCCTTAATGGTGGCCAGGAGAATAGAGTTATTTTTATTACGAGTAATCAAGTTTTTGATGAAGACTTTTTACCAAAATAATAAAATGTAAAACAATGATTTACATTTTTAAGAATTTTTTTCTATTAATATATATAAGAATTTAAAATATATATGAATTTTTTCTTTCCGCAAAAGTGTTGCAAATGCAAACTAAGCTAATTAATTAGTTAAACCCGTTATAAAATTTAAGTAACTTTGTATTTGACAAATGCGCAAAACTACAATATTCTCCATGTATTTAAAGGTTTTTAGTTTGTTTTTAGTTGTGACCCCTCTTTAAAAACATCTCTTAAGTTACGTACAACAAATTATTAGGCATAAAAAAGAGAAATTTAAAAAAAAATTGAACTAATTGCATATATTTATATCATTTTAACTGACAAAAAATTTACAATAAAAGGAAATCAGGGTATTTTTTTAAAAATCGTATAAATGCGTCAATCGTAAATCTTAAAGAAAAAAAAATGGAATTATAATACCGTAATTACAAAAAAATAAAAAAAAAATAAAAAAAAAAACCACATAAAAACTCAAAATCGATTTACCTATTTATATTAACCTATGTTGACATGGCAGTTAATATAAATATTTATCGAAAATGTAACTATAAAATCTGTTTCCAAGTATAAAAGGATTAACAATACTAAAAAAAAATAAAAATCAAATTAAGATATATATTGCATTTTTAGCAAAATGTTGTCTCGGCTTTTAGTAAACAAATAAAAGCAGTTAGTTCCAATAATGAAACTACCAATTATTCATTTTTAACAAAAGACACCAACGTGAAGGTAAGCCAAGCAGTCTATCAACACAAAACATCACAACAATAAAACATAACAATAGAATATTTACACCACACCCTTGATCCAAAAATCTAGCGAAAATAACATACCAAATTAAAATTAGACAAAATTAGAAAACCAATTTTAAGTTAACTATATTTATCTTTTTACTAAACATATAAATACATAAAAGTATATTTGCTTTTATATTCAATATTAGTTATTCAATTACTTCAAATTTAGGACATTAAAACGCCCTATATTTAAAGATCAAGGTTGCATACTCTCTCATACACATTACGCTAAATATTAACAGATATTATGTGTTTCCAGAATAATTAAAAAAAGGCTAGACAACACAACCTAGCTCTAAAGCAGTAACACCGCCTGGCACTAAATACTGCCAAGTCACACCTGCTATAAGTACACCGCTTGGCTGGCAAGGTTATAAATCTTGCTCAACATAATGCCAAGTCACGCCACTTTGAAAACATGGAAACAACATAATTTTAACATATATACTACTATAAACAAATATGGTTTTATATAACAAATATAAACACATTTTATAACAATATTAAATGACAGATATTTAACAAAAACTATGGAAAAAAAAATTAAAATAATAAATAAAGTTATACATCCAAAATGTGCTCACAACCTACAAACAGTAAATTTTCGAAATGAAAATCTATAATGAATGAAAAATGAAAATGAAAAAGACTATAAATTAAGAACATTAGAAAATATAACATTATTTGTGTAACACTTTTCACCTACCATACCTTGAATGAGATGTTTATCAATTTTGAAAAACAAACTATTAAATGCTCTAGTTCTTGAACATGCAACATATAGTTGACCATGAGAGAAACACGGTTTTTTGAGATATACCCCAACTCTATCAAATGTTTGACCTTGACTATAACACATTTAAAAGTACAATTTAAAAAAAGATTACAATAAACTAATTACTAAATAAAATTTTAAAAAGATTTTATATTACCTATCAATTTAAGCTTCTAAACATTATCTACCTAATGTCAACTTAAACATTTTCATAACCAAGTGTTTTCTTAAAGGTCATGACTTCTTTAAGAAAACAATTCGTTAAGAAAAGTCTGGAAACTACTTAAAAACTAAGAAATAGTGTATTTTACAGAATACGGAATTGTAACTAATATCGAACAATAGGTATAACTATGCGCAATAATAATAATAATATTCACTGTGCTATTTCAGATAAAAGTCACTAATTTATGCTTCTGCTTGAAGAAATTATATTAATGTATTTATATTAAGAAACAAAAGCAGCGAGTTCTAGTAATGAAACTACCTATTAATCATTTTTAACAACAGACACTAACATGTCAAAGGTAACAACATTACACAAAAATAATACACAATAAGTCAAAGGTAACAACATTACACAAAAAATAATTAAAGATGTTATGTATTTTCAGAATAGTTATATTGAAGGCTAGACTACACTTAGACCTAAAGAAGTAACACCACTTGACTGGTAAGGTTGACGAATCTTGCTCTAGATCTATATCTCAAATATATTGTGTGTTATAGTTATACTAACTATAAAACACAATATTTTTTTAAATGTTATATAACATATAAAAACACCTCATTTAACAATCATGTACACATTAGATAAAATCAGGGGTGCAGAGTACAAAAAAGGACTCCGGATTTGAAAGTCACAAAAAGATTACTTTATCCGAGTTTTTGGTATACAGGAGCACTAAAAATATAAATAAGTTTATGGACTACTAATAGGAAAAAAATTAAGACTTTTAGGTTAGAGGAACAATCATTTTTTTAGCCCAGAATTCTTAGGTATTATGGCGGCAAGGACTCCTGGCTTATAAACAATAAGTTTCAAGTCATTAAATCTCTTGAAATTATTATAGCAGATAATAAGTCAATAAACATGTTTAGAGCTTCTGGACACAACAGACTTGGAAAAAGTAGATACAAAAAGCTGGAGTCCTTTTGGGACTTCGCATCCCTGGATAAAATACATTTCATACTATTATAAAAACACATTTATATAAACACATTTATAAAACAGTTATATATATCACTACATACACGTATTTATCAAACTACATATATCATCTCATACACATATTTATCAAAAACTTTTTAACTTTGAGCATAAGATAAACATATAAGCAAACCTTTAACAGCTATAAAACGACATTTATTAGCATTAATTATTTTTAATGTAACAAAGAATGCAGACTACAATTTACAACATTGTAATGAAAAAGATGAAACCATTAAAGAACAAAATTATAAATTTCAAATAAATACAAAACTTACTAAAAAAGCCATCAGCTCCTCTTAATTGATCCAGAAAATAAAACAATACTTGCTTAAAATGTTCTAAAAAGACTAACAACAAAACTGAAACAGTTTACTAAAACAGATATTTTAGTTATAAACTTCTTCTAAAAAATAAAAACAGGCTATAAAATTAGAAATATAAAAACAACCAACAACAAACAAACGATTATTTAAATTTTCTATTTTAAACAATGAACAACATCAATTCATTTCGAAAATAATAATATATCAGCTCTAATTTGCTTGCATGCTTGCTTGCGACAGACCGCATGAAATATATAATCGCGCATTCAAAAGTCTAGAAACCACTTAAAAACTAAAAAATTGTGTATTTTACAGAAAACAGAACCGTCATTAACAACGTCACAAACATTAGGCGTAACTGCATAGTTACGCCTAATGTTTGTGTTGCACTATTCATTACCGTATTAATATATAGAAGATTCCAAAAGAAATCAGGGAAAACATGTTTTTTAAATATTTTTAAGAGAATTAATCATTTTCATGAAATACCAACAGAATCTACAAAAATATTGCAAAAGATTTCAAAAGAAATCAGCGAAAACCTGTTTTTTGATAGTTTTTAAGAGAATTATTCATTTTCATTTAAAAGTTTATCGACAAAAGTTTCACCTTGAGCTAAAAAGCATAAGTTTGGATGGTTGTTTTTGATTCAATTAAACATGAGCAAAAATAGTAGCTTTTTTCCTAAAAAAAACTAGTTTCCTATTCTCTCCTCAAATTTATTTTATTATTTTATTTATTAGACCCGCAGAATCACCAAAAACATTCCATAAGATTTCAAGAGAAATCAGTAAAAACTTGTTTCTTAAATGTTTTTTAAGAGAATAAATCATTTTCATAAAAAAACCCACAAATTCAACAAAAATATTGCATAAGATTTCAAAAGAAATAAGTAAAATCCTGTTTTTTTGTAGCAATTGCAATATTTTCTTATTATAAGTAAGTTTTTGTACATAAAAAGAGGTTTTGTCGTAAAAAACGTAGATTCCTTTGCTCACCTCAGGTTTATTTGAACATTTTATCTAATAAACCCACAGAATGTACAAAAATAAAACAAAAGATTCCAAAAGAAATCAATGAAAATCTATTTTTTTGTTGTACTTGCATTATTTTCGTATTTTGAGTAAGTTTGTGTACATTAAAAGAGGTTTTGTAGTAAAAAACATAGAATCCATTGCTCACCTCAAAACTATTTATATATTTTTACTAATAAACCCAAAGAATCTATATCAATATTACAAAATATTCTAAAAGAAATCACTGAAAACCTGTTATTTTGTTGAATTTGCATTATTTTCTAATTTTAAGTGAGATTTTGTACATAAAAACAAGTTTTATTGTAAAAAACTTAGATTCCTTTGCTCACCTTAAGTTTATTTGAACAATTTTTCTAATAAACCCACAAAATCTACAAAAATAATACAAAAGATTCTAAAATCAATCAGTGAAACCCTGTTTTTTTTGTTGCATTTGCATCATTTTCTTATTTTAAGTCAGTATTGGTACATAAAAAGGGGTTTTGTCCTTAAAAACTTAAGTTCCTTTGCTCACTTCAGGTTTATTTAAACATTTTATCTAATAAACCCACAGAATGTACAAAAACAATACAAAAGATTCCAAAAGAAATCAATGAAAATCTATTTTTTTGCTGCATTTGCATTATTTTTGTATTTTGAGTAAATTTTTGTACTTAAAAAGGGGTATTGTCGTAAAAAAATAATTTTCTTTTGCTCACCTCAAGTTTATTTGAACATTTTTTTCAATAAACCCGTAGAATGTACAGAAATAATAAAAAAGAATTTAAAAAAATCAGTGAAAACCTATTTTTTTTGTTAAATTTGCATTGTTTTCGTATTTTAAATAAGTTTTTGTACATAAAAACGGGTTTTGTCATAAAAAACATAGATTCCATTGCTCACCTCAAGTTTATTTAAACATTTTTAACTCACAGAATCAACAAAAATATTACAAAAGATTCCAAAAGAAATCAGTGAAAACTTGTTTTTTGAATATTTTTATAAGATATAATCATTTTCATGAAATACCAACAGAATCTACAAAAATATTACAAAAGATTTCAAAAGAAATCAGCGAAAACCTGTTTTTTAAATATTTTTAAGAGAATTTATCATTTTCATTAAAAAGTTTATCGACATAAATTTCTCCTTGAGCTAAAAAGCATAGGTTTGAATGGTCGTTTTTGATTCAATTAAACATGTGCAAAAATAGTGGCTTTTTTCCTGAAAAAACTTAGTTTCCTTTTCTCTCCTCAAATTTATTTTAACATTTTATTTAATGAACCCACAGAATCACAAAAAATATTACATAAGATTCCAAAAGAAATCAGTGAAAACTTGTTTTTTAAATGTTTTTTAGAGAATTAATCATTTTCATAAAAAAACCCACAAATTCCATAAAAATATTACATAAGATTATAAAAGAAATTAGTTAAAACCTGTTTTTTTTGTTGCATTTGCTATATTTTCTGATTTTAAGTAAGTTTTTGTACATAAAAAGGGGTTTTGTCGTAAAGAACGTAGATTCCTTTGCTCACCTCAGGTTTATTTGAACATTTTATCTAATAAACCCACAGAATGTACAAAAATAATACAAAAGATTCCAAAAGAAATCAATGAAATTCTATTTTTTTGTTGCATTTGCATTATTTTCGTATTTTTAGTAAGTTTTTGTACATTAAAAGGGGTTTTGTCGTTAAAAACATACGTTTCTTTGCTCACCTCAAAATTATATATGTATTTTTACTAAAAACCCATAGAATCTACAAAAATAATACAAAATATTCTAAAAGAAATCACTGAAAACCTGTTTTTTTGTTGCATTTGAATTATTTTCTAATTATAAGTAAGATTTTGTACATAACAAGGAGTTTTGTCGTAAAAAACTTAGGTTCCTTTGCTCACCTTAAGTTTATTTGATCAATTTTTCTAAAAAACCCACAGAATCTACAAAAATATTACAAAATATTTTAAAAGAAAGTCTTTAAAACCTGTTTTTTTGTTGCATTTGCATTATTTTTATATTTTAAGTAAGATTTTTTCTATAAAAAGGAGTTTTGTCGTAAAAAAATTAAGTTCCTTTTCTAACCTCAAATTAATTTGAACAATTTTTCTAAGAAATCCACAGAATCTACAATAATATTACAGAAGGTTATAAAATCAATCAGTGAAAACCTGTTTTTTTTGTTGCATTTGCATTATTTTCTTATTTTAAGTCAGTTTTTGTACATAAAAAAGGTTTATTTGAACATTTTATCTAATAAACCCACAGAATGTACGAGTCTAATAAAAAAGATTCCAAAAGAAATCAATGAAAATCTATTTTTTTGCTGCATTGCATTCTTTTCGTATTTTGAGTAAATTTTTGTACTTAAAAAGGGGTTTTGTCGTAAAAAAATAGGTTCCTTTGCTCACCTCAAGTTTATTTGAATGTTTTTTCTTATAAACCCGTAGAATGTACAAAATTAATACAAAAGAAATAAAAAAAAACCAGTGAAAACCTATTTTTTGTTACATTTTCATTATTTTCGTATTTTGATAAAAATACGACAATAATGCAAATGTAACAAAATTTGGTAAAAACCTGTTTTTGTTGCTTTGGTGATATTTATTAATTTTAAGTTTTTCTGCATAAAAAGGAGTTTTGTTGTTAATTATATAGCTTCATTTACATCCCTCATGTTTATTTCAACATTTTTTTAAATAAACCCTCAGAATATTAACTAGTATGACTAGAGATTTAAAACCAACTCAGTTAAAACCTGTTTTTCGTTACTTTTTTCTTTCCTTTTTAGTTTTAATTTAGTTTTTGTACAGAAAAAGATGTTTTGTCCTAAAAAATCTAGGTGCCTTTTAAAATTTACAAAAATATTACAAAAGATTAAAAAAAAAAACAGTGAAAACTTTTTTTTTTGTTTCTTTTGTCTTCTTACTAAATATTAAGTTAGTTTTACTACAGAAAATGGGGTTTTTTCGTAAATTATTTAGTTTCTATGCTATCCTAAAGTTTAATTAAACATATTTTGTATTAAAACCACAAAATTTACAAAAATATAACCAAAGATTCAAAAGGAAATCATTAAAAACCTGTTGTTTTGTTGCTTTTGTTTTTTAATTTTATATTACTTATTGTTCAGAAATATTTGTTATTTTTCGAAAGTTTTGTTGTAAAAAACTTCCTCTGCTTACCTCAACTTTGAAATATGAGTTTTGTTGTAAAAAACTTAGGTTCCATTGCTTCCCTCAACTTTATTTTAACATTTTTTAAAATAAACCCAGAAGATTTAAAAGGATTTTAGTGAAAAACTGTTTTGTTGTTGCTTTTGTCTTTTTTTTTTATTTCAAGTGAGTTTTTGGTATAGAAAAAGGGGTTTTGTCGAAAATAAATTTTAGTTCCTTTTTTTTTCGCCGAATTTATTTAACATTTTTTTAAATAAACCCATAGAATCTACAAAAATGTAAAGATTTCAAAGGAAATCAGTGAGAAACTGGCTTTTTGTTACTTTTGTCTTATTTTTTAGTTTTAAGTAAGTTTTTCTACAGAAAAAATGATTTTATCTTAAAAACCTTAAGTTCCTTTGCTTCTTTCAAGAATATTTTACAGTTTTTTAAATAATAAAAGAATCTACAAAAATGTTACAAATTATTCAAAAAAATTAGTGAAAACCTGTTTTTTTGTTGCTATTGTCTTATTAATAAATATTAAGGTTTTTTATGTTTGAAAAGAGGGGGTTTTTTTCAAAATTTTTGTTTTTCTGTGCTTCCCTTAAGTTTATTTAAACATATTTTGTTATAAACCCGCCGAATCTACAAAGATATAACAAAATATTTCAAAAGAATGCATTGAAACCTTGTTTTTTTTTTGCTGCTTTTGTCTTTTTTTTTAATATCAAGTTACATTTTGTTATAAACAGAAAAAGGAGGTTTGCTGTAATAAAACTAGGTTCATTTGCTTCTTTTAAGTTTATTTTAACATTTTTTCAATAAATTCCATTTTTACAAATATATAACAAAAGAATAGAAAAGATATGAGTGAAAACTTGTTTTATTGTAGCTTTTGTTTTTTTAATTTTAAATATGTTTTTTAACAGAAAACGAGGCTTTGTCTTAGAAAACATAAGTTTCTTTTCTTACCTTGAGTTTATTTTAACATTTTTTTAAGTAAGCCCACTTTATCTACAAAAAAATTGAACGAAAGATTTTAAAAGAATGCATTAAAAGAGATTTTTTTTGTTGCTTTTATGTTTTTTTTAAATTTAAGTTTAAATTTTGCGCAGAAAACGGGGTTTTGTCTTAAAACGTTTAGGCTTCTTTTCTTTTTTTGAAATTATTTTAACATATTTGTAAATAAATTCGTAGAATCTACAGTATTATAACAAAGGATTCAAAAAAAAATCAGTTGTAACCGCTTTTTTTGTTCCTTTTGTCTTAATTTTAAATTTTAAATAAGTTTTTGCATAGAAAAGTTTTGTCGTAAAAAACTTCGGTTTCTTTGTTTCCTTTAAGTTTATTTCAACGTTTTTTCAAACAAACTTAGAAAATCTACAAAAAATTTTTTGTAGATTTTTTTTTTCTTTCGTTTTTTTGTTTCTTTTTTGTTTCGTTTTTTTGTTTCGTTTTTTTTGTTTCGTTTTTTTGTTTCTTTTGTCTTATTTTTCAATTTTAGTAAAGTTTTTCTGCAAAAAAAAGTAGTTGTGTTGTAAAATTCTTAGGTTTCTTTGCTTCCCTTAAGTTTATTAAAGTAATCCTTTATACAAAGCCACAAAATCTACAAAAATATATCAAAAGATTTAAAAAGAAATCTGTGAGAACAAGTTATTTTGTTGCTTTTATCTTTTTTTTTATTATAGGTACGTTTTCGTACCGATAAAGGAGTTTTATCCTAAAAAGCTTATGTCTCTCTGCTTTCAATAAGTTCATTTTAACAACTTTTGGAAAAAAACCTACTGAATCTGCAAAAATATAACAAAGGAATCTAAAAGAAATCAGTGGAAACAAGTTTTTCTGTTGGTTGTGTTTTCTTTTTCAATTTAGGTAAGTTTTTGTACAGAAAAAGGAGTATTGTCGTAAAAAACTTGGGTTCTTTTGCTTTCTTTTAGATTATTTAAACATTTTTTTGAGTAAACCCACAAAATCTGCAAAACCTTAAAACAAAAGAATCCAGAAGAAGTCTGTGGAAACAAGTTCTTTTGCAACAAAAGAACTTGTTTCCACAAGTTTTTGAAATTATTTATTAAATTTAGTTTATGTTTTTGTACAGAAGAAGGGGTTTTATCGTAAAAAACAGAGGCTCCATTGCTTCCCTTAAGTTTATTTTAACATTTTTTTGAATAAACTCTACAAAATTAAATTAAACTCTACAAATTATAAATTCTACAAAAAAATATCACAAAATTCCGAAAGAAATTTGTGGAATAAGTTTTTTTGTAGCTTTTTTCATATTTTTATTTTTAAGTAAGTTTTTGAGGAGAAAAAGGGGTTTTGTCGTAAAAAACTAAGATTTCTTTGCATTCCTTTAGTTTCTTCTATCTTTCTTTTAGTTAACCCCACAGCATCTACAAAAATATATTAAAAGATTTTGAAAGTATTTTGTTGAAACTCGGTTTTTTTTTGCTTTCGTCGTATTTTTGAATTTTAGGTCAGTTTTTGTGCAGAAAAAGTTATTTTCTTTTATAAAACATAGGTTCCTATGCTTTCTTTAGGTTTGTTTTAACATTCTTTTAAATTAAAGCCACAGATTCTATAGAAATAAAACAAAAGATTCCAAACGAAATATGCGGAAACTAGTTTTTTTATTGATTTTGTCATGTTTTTTAAATTTAGGTAGGTTTTTGTACAGAAAAAGGTATTTCGTTGTAAAATATTTATGTTTTTTTGCTTCTTATCAGTTTATTTGCACATTTTTTTGAATTTACTCACAGAATCTACAAAGATATAACAAGTGATTCCTGAAAAAATTTAAGCAAACTGGTTTTTTTGTTGCTTTTGTCTTACTTTTCAGTTTAAGTTTATATTTTCTACAGAAAATGGGGTTTTGTCGTAAAAAGTTTAGGCTCCTTTGCATTCCCTATTTTATTTTCACATTTTTTTAAATCTGCATGCAGCATCTTCAAAAAAATAAGAAAAGATTGCGAAGAAACTCTGTAAAAATAAATGTTTTTATTGCTTTTGTCTTATTTTTTAATTTTATATAAGTTTTTGCATTTGTCGTAAAAATCTTATGTTCCCTTGCTTCCCTTATGTCAATTGAACTTTTTTTTGTTAATTAAACTCAGAGAATCTAGAAAAATAAAACAGAAGATTTAAAAAAGGTCTGTAAATAGTTGTTTTTTTTTCCTTATGTCTGATTTTTTAGTTTTAGGTAAGATTTTTAACAAAAAAAGGTATATCGTCGTAAAAGACCTAGATTTCTTCGCTTTCTTTAAATTTATTTTAGCATTTTATTGAATAAACTTAAAGAACCTTTGAAAATACAAAAAGAAAAATAAAATATAAGAAAACTAGTTTCTTTTCTTGCTTTTGTCTTATTTATTCACTTTGTCTTATTTATTCATTTTGTCCTATTTATTTATTTTAGCTAAGTTTTTGTACAAAAAGGGTTTTGCTTTAAAAAAACTTAGATTCCTATGCTTCCCTTTAGTTTATTTTCACATATTTTTGAATAATTTCACAGTGTCTACAAAAATAAAACATATGATTCTAGAAGAAATCTGAGTAATATAGTTTTTTTGTTGCTTTTTTTTCTTTTAATTTTAGGTATGTGTTTGTACAGAAAAAATGGTGTTGTTGTAAAAAACAAAATTTCCTTTGCTTCCCTTAAGTTAATTTAACTATGTTTTTGAATAAACCTTTAGAATTTACAAAAATATAAGAAAAGATTTCAAATCAAAATTGTCAAAAATGGTTTTATTCTTACTTTTGTCTTATTTTTTAATTTTAGCTAAGTTTTTTTGCAGAAAAAAATGTTTTTTCGTAAAAAATTTAAGTTCCTTTACTTCCATTAGGTTTAATTTAACATTTTTATAAATAAACTCGCAGATTCTACAAAAATATAGTAAAATATTCTAAAAGAAATTTGTTGAAAATAGTTTCTTTATTGCTTTTATCTTTTTTTTTAATTTTAGGTTAGTTTTTATTCCGAAAAAGAAGTTTTGTCGTAAAAAAGTTAGGTTCCTTTGCTTCCCTTAAGTTTAATATAACATATTTTTGAATAAACCTACAGAATTTACAAAATACTGCAAAGGATTCTAAAGAACTCTGTGAAAACTAGGTTTTTGGTTGCTTTTGTCTTATTTTTTAATTTCTATTATGATTTTGCACAGAATTAAGGTTTTCGTCGTTACAAACTTAGGTTTCTTTGCTTCCCTTTAGTTTATTATAATTTTTTTTTTAATAAACTCGCAGAATCTACAAAAATATAACAAAAGATTCTGAAAAAAACTTAAGTAAACTAGTTTTTTTATTGCTTTATTTTTACGTTAGCTAATTTTTTGTACAGAAAATGGGGTTTTCTCGTTAAAAACTTTGGGTCGTTTGCTTCCCTTCCGGTTATTTTAACATTTTTTTGAATAAACCTAAACGATCTACAAAAATAAAACAAAATATTTTTAAAAAAGTTTGCGGAAACTTGTTTTTTAGTTGCTTTTGTTTTATTCTATATATTTATGTAAGTTTTTATACAGAGAAAGGGTTTTGCCGTAGAATACTTAGGTTCCTCTGCTTTCCTTATGTTTGTTTTTAAATTCTTTCAATTAAGCCCACAGTTCTAGAAAAATAAAACAAAATATTTCAGAAGAAATCTGAGGAAACTATTTTTTTTTTAGCTTCTGTCTTAATAGATCTTAATAGTCTTAATAGCTTCTGTCTTAATAGCATAATACGCTCTAGTATTTTGGAAAAACAGGAAAGTATGGAAATTGGTCCGTAGTTAGATTTTATCGAGTCATCACTGCTTTTGTATATCGGTATTATTTTTACTAATTTTAGTTGGTCAGGAAAAATGCTGTTTTTTTGGAAAAGGTATAAAACTTTAAAAAGAGGTTTCTCTATAATATCTGAGACCGCTTTTACAACATCAAAAGACTTTAAAGAAAATAAGTGAAAACCTGGATTTTTGCTTATCTCATTTTTTAATATTGAGTAAGTTTTTGTACAGAAAAAGGGGTTTTGTCGTAAAAAACCTAAGTTCCTTTCTTTTCGTAAAGTTTATTTTAACATTTTTTTGAATAAACCCACAAAATCTGCAAAAATATAACAAAAGATTCCGAAAGAAATTTGTGTAAAATAGTTTTTTTGTTGCTATGGGTTTATTTTGTAATTTTAGGTATGTTTTTGTTCAAAAAAGGGGTTTTTTCGTTAAAAACCTAAGTTCCTGTGCTTCCTAACTTAAGTTCTAAACCTAAGTTCCTGTGCTTTAGTCTATTTTGACATTTTTTTAAATTAGTTAATAGAATCTGCAAAAATAAAAAAAAGATTATTATTTATTTTATTTTTTTTGTCATTTTACACATTTCACAATGTTATCTATAGTTTTAAACAAATATATATAAATACAAGATGACTGGAGCAAGTAGATATAGAAGTTTCTTATTATCATGCCCCCTCGTGAAGTTTAAAAAAATACAAAAAAATTTTACATCTTCCAATATTATATAAAAAAGTGAAATTATTAAGTTTGAAAAATAATAAAAATTTAAAGGTTTAAAAAGAATTTAAAGTTAAAAAAGGAATTAAAAAACAAAAAAATTAAATAAACAAAGTTAAAAAAGAAAGAAAAAAAAATTGAAAAATTTGAAAAAATTTATTAAAAATAACAAATAAAAAGTTACAAATCAGTAGATATGAGTATGCATACTTAATACAATATTTAAAAAAAAAATATTATGGTTCGGTACATATGCGTATACATATTCAATACAATAATAAAAAAATAAAAAATTTACAAATCGGTCCATATCCTTATCACCATTACAAATCGGTCCATATCCATATCACATATTCAATACAATATTCAAAACTTTTCAAAATCAACAAAAATATGATTTTTATTAAAATAATGTCTAGGTTGCAAAAGAAATTAAACATAGAAGTAGATAAATAAAGAACGTATATAACTTATTTATTTTTTATTTTTATAAAAAAAACATAAATCATACAGAAATTTTTAATTCAGACTTATAAACTAACTGTTAAAAGTTTTGGACTTATGTCCTTTATGAAATGACAGGTTAAGTCCTTTTAAAGGTATCAAAAGATTTTTTTTTTATATATATTTTCCTTAAGAACCGAATTCTACAAGCGTGGTCCCCGGCATACAGTCGACAAGTCGGATTTTTGAGTGATGTTAGTGGAATGTGGTAATTGCTCATTGAGTGTCTTGTTTCATATTTAGGAATAATTCGAGTAAAACTTTTAAAAAAATAATTTGGAATCATTTCATTTTGAAGTTTAAACATAAATAACAAGTTATGGTATATATTTAGTTCGTATACGTTTAGAGCATTTATTTCCTTGAGTAACGGCTCGGCACTTTTGTATCTATCAGTGCCCAAAACTAGTCGACTTGCTTGCTTTTTGTTTTGTATAAATAATTATTAGGAAAGATGAATGATTGTTTGGCCAGGCAATATTAAAATAGTTTAATTTGACTATGTATAAATGAAAAGAATAAATTTTTTAAATATAATTCTTTTTAACATAAGTCTTGTAAAGTATTTGAAAAGCCAAATAAAGCTAGTCGAATCTTTGTTTTCGACTAGCTTTATTTGGCTTTTCCAATTTAAATGTTTATCAAAAATTAATCCGAGTATTTTTATTGAAAAAACTCTTTTTATTTTAATATTGTTAATTGTTAGTTCAGGTAATTTAAGTAAAAGGTTCGCGGATTTAGATGGTTTAGCAAACAAAATATAATTCGTTTTTTCAATATTTAATGAAAGTTTATTTGCTATAAACCACTCATTAAGATATATTAATTCTGTGTTAACGATATAAAAAATATTTTTTTAATTTGAGTCAAAAAAGAAAACATTAGTGTCATCAGCGAAAATAATATAATTAAGTATTTTTTAAGACAAATAAATATCATTAATATAAATTAAAAACAGCAGAGGTTCAAGTATTGATCCTTGGGGAATTCTGCAACTTATTGATTTAAATGGGGAACATGTTAAGTCATATGGTACTCCTTGTTTACGATTTTGTAAATAACATTGCAGCCACATTAAGTTGAAGTGAAATACTCCGAATTGCGTAGTTTTCAATAAGAATCTTGTGGTTGACAGTACCAAATGCTTTTGATAGATCTATAAAAATTCCGAGTGTGTAACTATTGTTATCAAAACCATTTAAAATTTGGTTGGCAGGATCAATTACTGCATGTTTACTGCATGAATGGTTATTGCGAAAACCAAACTGTTTATGATAAAGAATGTCGTTTTTTTCAAGATAATTGTACAGTCTGTTGTGCATAATACGCTCTAGTATTTTGGAAAAACAGGAAAGTATGGATATTGGTCTGTAGTTAGATTTTATCGAGTGATCACTGCTTTTGTATATCGGAATTATTTTTGCTAATTTTAGTTGGTCATGAAAAATGCTGTTTTTTAGGAAAAGGTATAAAACTTTAAGAAGAGGTTTCTCTATAATATCTGAGACCGCTTTTACAACGTCAAAAGACTTTTAAAAAAATAAGTGAAAACCAGGATTTTTGCTTTTGTCTCATTTTTTAATATTAAGTAAGTTTTTGTACAGAAAAAGGGGTTTGTCGGAAAAAAAAATTAGCTTCTTTACTTCCCTCAAGTTAAATTAATCATTTTTATAAATATATTCACAGAATTTATAAAAATATAACAAAGCAATTTAAAAGAAGTCAGTGAAAACCTGTTGTTGTTTTTATGCTTTTGTTTGGTTGGTTTCTTTGCTACACTCATTTTTATTTTAACGTTTTCTGATTTTAACCAACAAAATTTACAAAATATAAAATATAGTTTTAAAAGAAAACAGTAAAAACCTGATTTTTACCGTTTTCTTTTAAAATTGTCTGTGTAAACCTCGCTGTGAAAAACTTAAATTCCTCGTTTCCTCAAGTTTGTTTTAACATTTTCTCGAATAAACCCACGTAATTTTCCAAAATATAACAAAAGATTTAAAACAATATCAGTGAAAACCCGTCTTTTTAATTATTTTTCGTTCATATGTATATTTTTTAAAGAAAAAGGCGTTTTGTTGTGAAAATTTTAGATTTTTTTTCTTTCCTTAACTTTATTTTGAATTTCCTTGAATAAACCAACAAATGCATTCACAAAAATATAACAAAAGACTTTATAAAAAAAAGTGAAAACGTTTTTTCTTGATGATGTCTTATTATTTTATTTTAAGTAAGTTTTTAAACAGTAACAAGGTTTTGTCGTCAAAAACATAACTTCCTTTGCTCTCTTCAGATTTAAGTTAATATTTTTTTAAACAAACTAACAGATTCTACAAAAATATAAAAAAGGATTTAAAAAAGAAATAAGTGAAAACCTGTTTTTTATGATTTTGCTTATTATTCAGTTTATATAAGTTTTTGTTTAAAAATACGGGTTTTGTCCCTAAAAAAATTAAGTTTCTTTGATTCGCTCAGGTTAATTTTTACATTTTCTTAAGTAAATTAACAGTATATACAAAAATATAACAAAAGGAACCAAAAGAAGTTAGTAAAAACCTGTGTTTTTTTTATGATTTTGTCTTATTATTCAATTTTTAATAAGATTTTTTAAGAAATTAATTTAACAAATTTTTTAGAAAAAAAATTGTGCAGAAAAAGGTTTTTTTTAAAAAAAACTTAGGTTCCTTTGCTTCCATCAAAGTTAATTTAACATTTTTTAGAATAAACTCAAAGAGTCTATAAAACTGAAACAAAAGATTCCAATTGAAATTGGTGAAAACCTGTTTTTTAAATGATTTTGTTCTATTATATAGTTTTAAGTAAGTTTTTTTACAAAAAAAAGGGTTTTATTGTAAAAAGCTCAAGTTCCCTTGCTTCCCTAAGGTTTGTTTTATTCTGTATTTTATCTTAAATAAAATACAGAATGTACAAAAATATAAAAACATTTTTTACATTTTCTTAAAGAAACTCACAAAGTCTAAAAATATAAACTAAAAGATTTCAAAGAAAACAGTGGAAACCTGTTTTTTAAATGATTTTTTCTTATTATTCAAGTTTAAGAAAGTTTTTGTACAGAAAATTCTTTTTTGTAAAAAACTTAGGTCCCTTTGCTTCACTCAGATTTGTTTTAACATTTTTTTGAATAAATCTAAAATCTACAAAAATAAAACAAAAGATTATAATAGAAATTTGTGAAGACATGTTTTTTTGAAGATTTATTCTTAATTTTCAGTTTTGTGTACTTTTATTACAGAAAAAAGGCTTTTGTCGTTAAAAACCTTGGCTTCTTTGCTTCCCTCAGGGTTTTTTTCAAATTTTCTTGACTAAACCAGTCAGTTTACAAAAATCTATAACAAAAGAATCCAAAAGAAGTCAATAAAACCATCGAAAATCCAGTGAAAACTTGTTTTTTCGATGGTTTTATCATATTTTTAAAGTTTAAGTTAGTTTTTGTTAAAATATGGGGTTTTGTCGTAAGAAAAATTAGTTTCTTTGCTTCACTCAGTATTATTTAACTATTTTCTTATTAAACACACTATAGTCTATAATAATATAACAAAGGATTTTGATAGAAAACAGTGAAACTTTTTGATGACTTTGTCCTATTTTTCATTTATTAGGATGTTTTTATACAGGTAAAGTCGTATTGTCGTTAAAAAACATAGATTCCTTTGCTTTCCCTTGACTTAATTTAATATTTTCTTGAATAAACAACAAAATTTAAATATATATATAAAAAGATTTTCAAAATAAAACAGTGAAAACCTTTTTTTTTTATTGATTTATTTTTATTATTCAATTTTAAGTAAGTTTTTGTACAGAAAAAGGGATTTTGTCTTCAAGAAACTTAAGTTCCTTGCTTCCCATAGGTTTACTTTAACAATTTCTTGAATAAACCCACAGAATCTACAAAAATATAAAAAAAGATTTCAAATGAAAACAATGAAAACTTTTAATTACTGAGAAATAAAACTTTTAATTACTGAGTTCGTACGTATTTCTTAATACCACAATTGATAATGACCATTTATAAGAAATATTTTACGAGTTACTTGCTATTTTATGGTAAAATTGTTCAAAACGTTTAACAATAATTGTCCCTCAATTAATCAAATATTGTAATAAATAAAATCTTTTTAGTTCAAGTATTTTAGTTAATAAAATATCTTAATAAGTTGTGGTGTTATTTGCCAGTGCACAGTGGGCCAGTAGGTGGACAAAATGGGAAAAATTTTAGTTGTCTAATCTTGAAAACCTATTTAATTTTAGTATCTACATATATTAGGAGAAATCTATTGATAATTTATTTATATTAAATCCCTTAGTTACCAGGACTCTAAGCATTTGAATATTGAGATAAAATAAAAATAAAAAATTATAAATAAGTAATTAACGGTGACATCAACGTTGTGTTATATTTCAATTACATCTACGTTTTTGAAACAAAAAATTAGTACATTTTATTCTAGAGTATTTAGAGACAAGAAAAACCAATGTGTGAAATAAATTTGTCAAAGCATGTTATCTCAGTTACTTTGAAAATCACAGATTAAAAAAAAAAAAATTCTTAAGAAACTTATTTTTTGCCGCACAATAACTAATAATTACCACAATTTGCCATGTGTTGTCATATATTTATTTGAGCTATATGATGCTTCAATCGAGTTTTAATTGATTGCTCGTCCCCTTAAATCCCCGTTCAGATTTTATGTATGTTTTAACTTGGTTGCTATGGTACTAAATTTTGCATAGCAACAACTCATTTTTACATTAACGTTGTTTTAACAGTATTTTACTTGCGCTAAATACACAATATTGGGGGTATGTATTAAAATGAGATTCAGAATTCTTATGAGGTTAACTTTTTTTGGTTACTATGGATACCTTACTTTGCATAACATAGCAACAACATATTTTCGGTAGTTGTTAGTAATTTAATTACTAACACTGACAGTAATTTAATTACTTTTAATTTTAATTACTAACACTTGTAGTAACTTAATTACTAACAAGTATTAGTAGTCCAGGCGGCATATATATTATAACATTTTACTTTTAAATACAAAATACTTGTTACAATAATTATTTAGACATGGTTTTGTTAAACTTAGACATTCATAATTTTCTCCAAAAAAACAATCTTAGTATTTCAAAACAAAATATTACTGAAGATATATTAAAATTTATTCAGCCAAAATTTGCTGATTTTAAAGACGTTGATTTTAGACATGCTGTTCAACGATTTGTTTACTTGTATAAAAAAAAGTGGAAATCTGCAAAGTATACTGTGAAAAATTTTGAAAAGAAGTTTGTGAACTAGCTTAATGAATATTTAATTGTCAGAAAAAAAGACAATGAACCAACTGCAAGTAGACGTGGTCGAAAACCAGTTGCATTTGATAATTCTAATAAAACTAAAAAACGGCGTGTATCTTGTTTAATTGAATCTCATTCATCCAATGAATTATTTTTTGCTGCTAATAAAAAATTTAGAGATGAATCTGTTGTTATTGCTGCCAAGAATGTTTTAAATATATCAAATACAGATAAAGCAACTAAATATTCAGCAGACGAAGCACTGGCTTTAATAATTGATGCAAGTCTGACAAAAGCTTCCTATCAATTGATTAGAAGCGGAGCCTTGGAGAAAGAATATAACATCTACCCCGCTTACAATGATGTCAGAGATGCAAAATTGAAATGTTATCCTGCAAACATAACAGTGGAGGACTATTCAGCTTCAGTTCCTTTAAAAGATTTAATGACTCATACTTTGCAAAGAATCTGTGCAGTTCAGGAACCTGTGCTAAGGCACTTGATATTGAACGACAAAGCAATAAAAACAATGACACTAACGTGTAAGGCTGGTTTTGATGGTGCTACTGGCCAAAGCATTTATAAACAAGTTTTATCAGAACCCGACATTAACAGAGATTTAAAGCGTGAAGAATCATTATTTATTACTTGTCTTGTCCCATTGGATTTGACTGGATTTAACAACAGCAACGAAAAGGTGCCTATTTGGAGAAATCAAAAGTCGTCCTCCACAGCCTATTGTAGACCCATAAGATTTGCATACAAAATGGAATCCAAGGAATCTGTGATTGAAGAAGATCAGTACATTAAAAGTGAGATAGAAAGCTTGGGTATGATTTTATTAGAGGTTTGCGGATCTTCTATTGAAGTGAATTGTATTATTGAACTTACAATGATTGATGGGAAGGTTCAAACAATATTATCTGAAAAAAATAATTCATACCAATGCTGTTCAGTGTGTGGTATCTCTCCAAAAAATATGAATAGTCTTGATATCCTTAATATAGATTATACTAACAGAGAGTTCAAATATGGTCTTTCCAGTCTTCATGCATGGATTCGATTTTTTGAGATGTATTGCACATTGCATATAAAAAAGAAACAAGAAAGTGGCAAGCAAGACCTAAAGAACACAAAGAAAAGGCATCTGTAGCTAAACAAAAGATTCAGACTGATTTTATGAACAAAATGGGACTTGTTGTTGATTTCCCTAAAAGTGGTGGTTCTGGAACAAGTAATGATGGCAATACCTCAAGGCGTGCTTTTGCAGCATATGAACAAACAGCTGAAATTCTGGGTATTGACCAAAACCTTATATTCAGATTTTACATTATCTTGGTAACGCTCTCTTCAGGATATGAAATAGACTGCTTAAAGTTCAAGTATTATTGTTTTGACACTTTTAGACTATATGTGTCCCTTTATCCATTACATTACTCAATCAGTATTACATGGCTCAATCAGTTCACAAAGTATTGATACATGGACATGACATAATTAAAAGCCTTACATTACCCATCGGACTTATGTCAGAGGAAGCTCAAGAGGCTAGAAATAAAGACTTTAAATCTTATCGCGAAAATTTCAGCCGAAAAACATCCAGAAAAGCAACAAATACTGATCTTATCAATAGACTCCTAGTTTCCAGTGATCCTGTTATTTCATCATTGCGTAAATCAACATCACACCAAACAAATCATAAAGCATTTCCTTTAGATGTTTTACAGTTACTTAAACAATCTTCAAACGATATTATTGTTTTATAATTTTTTGATGTAATTTAAAATTGATAACGTTTTCTTGCACTTTTTTTTTGCTTTTATTATTCCTAAAACATTATTTACCTAAATACTCAATTTTTATTCAATATAGGTGGGTCAAAAATCCGATAAGATATTCAAATATCAATTTACCACTTTGTAACTAAGGAAAGTATCCGGTAACTAAGCAATATAAGTATCCATAACAACTAAATTTAAAAAATTATCACTTTTGTAAGAAGTGTGATCTCATATTGGTACTCATGCCAAATTTAGTGAATATAGCACTTATAAAATATCTGCAGATAACAAAAGAAGGTTGTTGCTAAGCAAAATAAAGGTATCCATAGCAACGAAATAAAAAAATATTACCTTCATAAAAAGCGTAGACATCATATTAGTTCTCATACTAATTTTAGTGAATATAGCTCTAATATTAAATTAGCTATGAATTTTGTCCAGTAAAAGTGCATTCTGGCCCACTGTGCAGTGTTACTACTTGTGAACGGAAACTTTCGGCTTCGGCCGAAACCGAAACCGAAATTTTTGTTTCAACGATTTTTTTACTTTTCCTGTTTCGGCCGAAACTTGGGTTCAAACCGCAACCGAAATGAACCGAAACTTTTATAAGATTTTTTTAAGTTTTAATTTAGAGTGGGATCATGACGGTTTCCTAATTGAAATCGTTTGTTAGTAAATCAATTTTTAATTATAACAATTGTAGAAATTTTAATTGAAATCACGTTACATAATAGTTAAGTTACTATTTATTTATTATTTTTTTACTACTTTATTTTTTTTTTAATTATTTTTTTATTATTTATTATTTTTACACGTTACATAATAGTTTAAGTTACTATTCTTAAATCATTCTTAAAATGAATTAACATTTAAGTAAAGCAACCCAAACCAATAGTTTCATCAAAAGTTTCTCAGTGCTAAATTTTACAATGGAAAATAATCGATAAAAATCTGGTTTAGGGAATCATTTTACCGTGACAGCTAGTGATTTCATATACGGAACTTGCAATATCTGCAATTTGAAAATATCTCATAGATCGCACAATCCAAAACTTCAATTACTTAGCGGACTTTCATCACATTTAAGAAGTCGTTTACTCTAAAAAATCTCCTAACTGAAAAAGCAATACTCACAACTACCGGCAGTCCTGAAAATACACCAACTTCAGATCAAGTTGAGCCTATTACAATAAAAAAAAGAACAATACCCTTATTTGACTCAAGAACAAAACAGCAGAGGGCTGAAATGTTGCAATTTGCAATGTCTGGTTAGGTTGACAATATCTCAAAAATTGATTCAAACTCCGAAGAAGGTCTGAAGTTTCATAGATTTATATTAGAAAACAACATTAAAAGCAAAGTTTGATTTGGTAAAAGTAGCAAAGAAATTCCTTAGACCTCCACCAACGTCTACCGAAGTTAAAAGGTTGTTTTTAACTGCTGGAGACATTCTTTCAAATGAAAGAAACAGACTTTTGCCAGAAAACATGAAAAAAAATGTATTCCGCAGAGAAAATACTTCAATTATTACCTTTAATTATTGAAATGTCTTGACATATTATAGTTTTTATCAAACTATGATACATGGTGATTGCTTAGATATATGTAAAATAGTTTTTTTTGCTTTAACTTGTTGATCATAAAAATAAAAGGTTCAGGGATTTTAAACATTCTTTTTCAAATTTCAGTTTCGGTTTCGGCTACGGCTTCACTGAACCGAAATTTCGGTACTTTCGGTTTCGGCTCAAATTTCGGTACCTGTGTTGTGACTTAATTTTGTTATTAATGATTTAATCGAGTAATTAAATCATTAATAACAAAAACGCATTAATAACTTGATATATTATCTAAGAAATTAACTACAAATTTATCTACAAATAATATTTGCAATATCATTGCTTATAGTTAACCACATAAAGACCGCATTAACATCAGTTAAGTTTTTTTTAAGATCTGTCACAACACAGGTACCAGAAAATGAAAGTTAAGTAAAGCTCTATTAAGGGTTGCTTACTGCTAGTTTTTTATTATTGTTACTTTTATAAATTTTTACTGTTATTATTATAATTGTAGTTGTTATTGTTACTACTACTGTTATTATAACATTGATTATTACTGTACTATTACACAAGTCAACAAAAAAAAATTTTTTCTGGTGCCGAGCAAACAATTTGTTTTTTGGATAGCATTTCTCATTTTGATTTCAAATATGCAACTCATTTTTCATCATTACCTCAAGTTGTAAAGATAGTTGTAAACATTTATAACATTTGCACTTTCAATTAAAGTGCAAAAGCGAATTTAAAAAATTGCAAAAAAAATCCTATAGTTGGGCCAGTAATGGTACCAACTGATAGCCAACTGTTTTATTACTGTTGGACCGTTAATGGTACCAACAGTTTATAAAACAGTTGGCTAAGTGTTGTTCAATACGTTGTTGTTGTTAAGTGTTTACTGGGTATTTCAGTATGACGTCGTACTGCTCACCTAAATAGTAGTATAAAATATATAAGTATATATATATATATATATATATATATATATATATATATATATATATATATATATATATATATATATATATATATATATATATATATATATATATACATATATATATATATATATATATATATATATATATATATATATATATATATATATATATATATATATATATATATATATATATATATATATATATATATATATATCTGATCTACAAATTGACGGTTATCCAACCATTGCAAAGTATATTGATCCAGACAAATCAGAGTTAGATTCAAGGAGCCTTTTATTACAAGATCAACGTTGGATTGCCGATCATCTTCGTACAAGTCAATAATTTACTCAAATTATGAAATGTGAAAATCGTTCTTGTTGTCGGACTATTAGAAACTCTTACTTTACTCTAATTAGAGCATTATTTCTTCCGCCACCTGTAATCTGTCAACCAAACGAGAGACGGGTTCAAAGCAGTAGATGTCTCAGAAGTAGCAAAAGAATTGTTTCCATCATCCGTCTTTATGCTCATCGCATCAAACATTGAAAGTATTCTTCCTCGTACTGTTAAAGGATTTACAATTATGCCGTATGATGCGTTTTGTCCATCAATTCAGTCTAGCCTAGCTGATAGAATCTGTAAAAAGTGCAATATCTACTTTGCCTATCAAGCTATATTGAAAAAGCACGCTTCTATCCATTCTTCTGCTATAACACTCCCAAAATCAAAAGGTCCAACTTGTTCGTATCGCTGCCAAGCGTCAGACAGAATTTTTGGCAGTCATCGTCTTGCAGAAGAGTTCGGAAACTGCTGAATGGTTAGATGAAAATGAAGTTGACGCAACTTTATTTTCAACTTTTGGTGTGAAAGGTACCATTTTTGAATTCCTCTCCCTAAAAAATAGTTCGGTACAAATTTTCAACACTATTGAACAAGTATTTCATAAGTTAAAGCTAATTGTGTTATGTAATTAGCTTAATAAGTAAATGACACTGAAAAAATAAAGACGACCAAAAACATTAAGCTCTATTGAAAATTTACTTCCTAAAGAATAGCAACCATCTCTTTTGTTTTTAACAGCTCTAGTACAAACTGTAATTGCTTAATTATTTTAAGGGAAAGCTGCTGGATAGAACATTTTGCAGCCATTTTACTTTTTATGATTCCAGAAGCAACCTAAATATAGTTTGTATTAAATTATAACATTTGTAGTTAATATTTATGTACTATCACCAAAAACATTTTTTTTTATCTGCTTAGCTTGAAGAGAACCTAGTAGGAATGCTTATGAAAGAATATTAGTCACTGCACTGGTTGGTTTACAGTTATGAGGATAAGCAGGTGCAAGATATGATTCAAATTTAAGTAAATTGGTTGTCTCATCTTAAGTGACATTGGCACTGGAAGAACTCCTTAAAAGAGTTTTCTACTCAATCTAGATTATGGAACTTTTATAAAAAAGAAAATGGGAATAATAAAAATAAGGACTTAAAAATCATTAAACATACCTTGGCTACTTTAGCTCCCCATTCACCACGAGACAAATCTTCCTTTTTAAGTCTATAAAGATTTCTTCTGCACCCAGAACAAACAACTGATGGATAGCATTCATTGTTTATCAAATATCCTGGAAAGATTAACAACTGAATTTGTTCCTCTAAGTTTTTATTCATAACTTTTAATAATTTAGATCTTTCGCCATACTTTTCCCAGCAACAACAACAAATAGAATTCATAGTTATTAAAGAAAAAAAACTTATACCAATTAGATTAGGCGATTGAACCTTCTGAAATTTAAAACTTTTTAACTACCGAACTGAACTATTTCCTCATCTAAGAAATATATTAGTTTAATTAAAATAGGGAGTAAATTAGGTAAAATTTTATCTAACTGCATTAGTAGTAGTTAAAATAAAAATTACAACATTAAACTTATTTTTTATTAAAGTTTTTGTTATATAATTGTTAAAGATGTATAAATTTAAATGCATTATATTAAAAAATGTTATGAAATAAATTATAAAACCTCCTTGATGAAATTATTTTTGGCGATTTACAGTGATTTTTTATTCAATTTTTTTAGTTTGAGATGCGGCAGATAATTAAAAAATTTCATTACAATTTTTTAATATAGTTATATCTAAAATTGTTTGATAGCAACGCATTTTGATTTCAGAAATAATTTTTTTTGAAACAATGTGGATACTATTACATAGTATTAATTTGGTTTGAGTGCCACGACAAAAAACCTGGCGGTCTCTGTGGTTCACAGTGACTGGTTTATTTCAACACATTTAACTTCTTTTTTTTTTGTAATAAACCAACAGAAACCAACAGAATCTATAAAAATATAACGAAAAATTTCAAAAAAAATCAGTGAATAATTTTTTTTGTTGAAGATTTTGTTGAAGGATTTTCTATTTACGAATCTTCAAATAACCGTTTTAAAAATATTTCTTACAGTACTAAAAAATAATTTAAAATATTAATGAAAAATAAAGATCTTCTATTGAATTAATTCATAAAGAAAAGATATGTTCATAATGTATAATTAAATTGATGTCATTTAAGGATGATGGACCAGGAAAACCGACTTGCAGCCAGATTTATGACGATGAAGATAACGAAGTTCATAAATCTCAATTCTTTTTTGACAGCTACGAAAATAGTCACTCAAAAGTTGCTCTCGGTAAAAAAAATCATTACATGGTCAAAAAACAGTAAAGTTAGATATTGCAAGGACTTTAACTAAAGATTCTGATCAGTTAAACCAAAAAGATTCCTTCAATAAATTATCTATGTTCATTCTTACATTCTGATTTTTGAGAAAATTATGAGTTTGTTGTATAAGATGAGGTACAAATTTTCACTGGAACAAAATTCAAGCAATATTGCATCCTGCAGTAGTTTAATATAAAGTAAATAATGTCCTCAAATGTGAAACAATATGTTTCATCTTAGATGATTTACTGCATGATGTAGAAATGGTATAACATGCGATGAAGTTAACAATGGAACATATTAAAAACAATATTTCTCATCAAATAGAAACTGTTCATTTCTTTTCAGATGTGTGTGCTGGCCAGTCCAAAAATGCGAATACCTCATAAATAAATACCACCATGAGCAAGATTTTGCTATTAAATGTGCATGGTTTTTCTTTGCAACAAGTCATGGTAAATCACCTTGTGATGGTATTATTGGGACTGTAAAAAGACTAACTTTAATTGATAGCCTTTATTGAGCAACAATAAATTTTATACTTATAGCGTCTGCAATGTTTTTTGTTTTTTTTTGCCAAAATAATATCATATAAATTAGTTTTTGATACATATCTAAAGAGTCAAACATGATAATTTGAACATGATAATTGAAATTGAAATTTTTTTAACGATTTTTTACAAAAATGTTACCAAGTAAGCAGCTATCGCAATTTTATTCCAATAAGTAACATAAAAATTAAAATTTAAACTAAAACATTTCTTTTTAATTTTTAAACTGATGAGATTATTGCTTGCCTAATATAAGCATTGAAATATTTGCATGTTTGATTTATAATAACAACCCATAGATTGGACTAGAGGAGGATATTGATGTTGAAAATAAAAACTTTTAAGTTAGATTTATGCATCCATGACAATATGGATTCAAGGTCATATTTTCAGCCTTCTAGAGATGGTGCGTGCTGGGTTCCATTACCAAACTTATTCTTAATGATTAGTATTCCAACAACTGTCACAGGAAGACAGTACAAAATCAGCGGAATTGATCACCAAAGCATTAAAGAAAGCTGGGCAAACATTAAACCAAAGAACTAATTTTTTATAAACCTGTTACAAAATTTTTATTCTTATTTTAATTTTTTTTTATTACAATTTAATCATTTCCATGGCTTTTTTTTGTAATTTTGATGTTTTTGGGGTTTAGAACTTTAAATGCAAATAAATCTGATTTTAAAAAGATTAGCCTTGCAGTTTTTTTGATTTATGGAATTGTTACATATTTATATGTGCTATTTATATGTATTATTTGTTACATATTTTGTATTATTTGTTACATATTTTGTATTATTTGTTACATTATTTACTTGTTACATTAGGAAAAAGTTTTATCATATCATTCAGTTAAATTATCATATCATTCAGGCATCTCAAAATAAACATTTTTTGTGAGGGGTATCAAAAAACTTACAAAAAGTGTTACATTATTTTGAAATTAAATTTTCATTTTTAACCTTTCAATAACCATTTTTAACCTTTCAAATTAAACCTTTAATTTTTTATAGTGTTGCAGTCATCATTTTTGAGTTCCTTCCTTAAAATAATGTCGTAAATCGAAAATCCTTCATAAAACGTAAAATGGAGATCCTTAATGTGAAATACAAACAAGTTTATATATTAGAACTGTACCTGAGGTTCTAAAATCTTTTTAAAAAAATGCAAAAAATAAATGCATCTATTCTTTTTTTCATTATTAAATAACAATTTTTCTTAATTTTTTATAAAACTTTCAATCCAAATAAATTCAAAAAAAGAAAAACTCTGCAGTTTTTAAGATATACTACTTTTTGAACGGGGCATCAAATAACTTATAAAACTTATAAAAAGTGTTACACCATTTTAAAATTGAATTTTCATAAAGAAACTTTAATTTTTTAATGTTTAAGGTATCATTTTTGAGTTCCTCACCCTAAAAAATAGTTAGGTACAAATTTTCAACACTAATGAGCAAGTATTTCATAAGTTAAAGCTAATTGTGTTATGTAATTAGCTTTAAAAGTGAATTGGCGCTGGAAAAAATAATTAAAAAAGAGATTGGGATGGAGTATCCCTGAAATCGTTAGAAGTCAGACATTAAAATTTGGAATGATGTTTTCTTTCATTAATTTGAGCTTGTATTCCAAAAATCATCAAAATCTAAGATAACATGGTGCCAAAAATTTTATTTTTGGGTTAATTTGATAAAATAAAAAAATACGATTTCGTTTATTTCTCACCATAATATAAAACTTATATTAGTACAGTAGCGTGCAAAAGTAAGCGGACAGGCGCATAACTTGAGATAACTTCGTCGTTTGAGGTCTGCAAATCTATTTGGAAGACGTCCTGCAAAGAAACCTTTTATTTCTCTGAAGAGCCGAAAAGCATGCTTGAGATTTGCTAATGAACATTTGAATTGGTCAGGTGAACAATGGTTGAAAGTACTTTTTAGTAATGAATCTAAGTTTATGTTATTTGGATCTGATGGTATTAGATATGTTCATCGACCAAAAGGCCATGGAAACGATCCTAAATACCAGCTACCAACAGTAAAGCACGGGGGGTGGAAATGTTATGTTCTGGGGTTGCTACAATAGAGATTGTGTCGGTCCTATCCATTTGATTGATGGTATAATGGACAAAAATATGTACAAAGATATTATTAAGGATGTTATGCTACCACATGCTAAAGACAAAATGCCTCGAGGATGGATATTTCAGCAGGATAATGACCCAAAGCATACTTCAACTCTTGTAAAAGACTTTTTCAAGATCAAAAAAGTTCGATTAATGGAATGGCCAAAGTCCTGACCTTAATCCTATTGAACATCTATGGGAACACCTTGATCGACAAATTTCTTGTCGTAAACCAACAAGTAAACATGATTTATTTAAAATTCTGAAACAAGAATGGGAAAAATCGACGCCTTGTCGCTGTAATCAATGCCAAGGGTTTCCCGACGAAGAATTAAAGAAATTTACTTCAAATTACATCATTTTTAATTTAAATAATGTTAAAAAAAAAATCTACTTTAAGTATCTTTTTCTGCCCGGATACTTTTGCACGCGCATATTTCAATAAAATGAACTTTTAAGATTAGATTGCTTAGATTTAGTAAAAATTCATTTGTTTTTAGAACTGTTATCAATTTTTTGACATTCCAGTGAAAAATTGAAAAAAATCTCAGGTTATGCGCTTGTCCGGTTACTTTTGCACGCTACTGTATAACTTCTATATGAAAAGTTAAATTCTATTGATATTATGATGAAATGCAAAAAGCTGTTAAAAATGCGCATTCGACCGCAAGTTAAACTAGAACTAAATTTTTTTATAAGCGTTTTGTAAAAAAATCTGCCCACTCGTTTATTAAGACCCCCTCCCCCTTTGTTAGATCTCGACTAAAATCTCATCCCTTTCTCCTTTTATCCCACAGCCTCCCGTATACCCGAGAGTATATAAAGAATAATTATTTATCGGTATGGTATAATATAAGATATAATGGTAAGGTATAATAACAAATTGACTACATAAAGAACAAGTATAGACTTAACACCCTTCGTCTTAAAGTCCTAGGAATTTGAAACAAAAAAAATAACAAAACTTTTATAACTATATGTATTTTAAACGTTTTTTTAATTATTTGCTTTAATTAATGTGTCAAATCTGATAAATTTTTGTACCAAATTATTATAGAATCCAAATATAATTTTTGACTAGGGATGACCCGTAAAATGGGTCATCCCTACAACAACACAGCTACAACATGACCAGCAACGAGATAACTTCAACAGACTTTAAAAATTGCTCTAAAAAAATTTTATTATATTGATTATTATAACAAAATTTTTATATAAAACTACTATTTATATAACGACGACATAATATATATATATATATATATATATATATATATATATATATATATATATATATATATATATATATAAATATATATATATATATATATATATATATATATATATATATATATATATATATATATATATATATATATATATATATATATATATATATATATATATATATATATATATATATATAATTATTAAATATATATATAAATATATATATATATATATATATATTTTTTAAATAGTTATACACTTTTTCTTATTTATTAAACACTTTTGCTCTATATGAAGTCTTTTTTACCAATAGCATGTTAAACCGAGCTAAAAACATTTATGTTTAATCATTACATATTATTATATTACTTATTAAATATTTTAATGGTTTTATAATTTCAAAATTATAATTTGAAATTACTACTCATTTAGATCAAGAAAATTTACTGAATAAAAAATCAGAATTAATTTCTAAATGCAGACATGAAAATAAGTTCTTTTTAAAAAACTATAAAAACAAACGACCAGTCCAAATTTATCCAAATTCTAAAGAATTCTTTTCATGAATTTTTAATTATCTAATGAAGTTAATGCAACTTCCTGGTTGCAAAATACTACAGTTATTACATAATTAATTACAACAATTCCCAACTTCCTGTGAAATAATTTTTTTCTATAATTTGAAATTTTTTAATGTTTAGACGAATGTCTAAACCTGGTGAATCTACTGATGGAGAAACACTGTGTAGAAGAAAGAAAAAATTAGATAAGTGGTTTACTAACTTAGTATTGCTCTGTTCTTTAAGAACATTGAGCACTCTCTTTGTAGAATACACTAACATAATTATATATATATATATATATATATATATATATATATATATATATATATATATATATATATATATATATATATAATATATATATATATATATATATATATATATATATATATATATATATATATATATATATATATATATAATCGTATATACAATATTGGACAAAACATTTGCAACCAACATCGAACAATGCTAAAAAGTGTTCCTAATTTTACATGTCTTAAAAACGAAACAAACTATACTACCACAGCAAACAGTTCAGGAGTCTGGAGTCATAGCATGCCATGATATGAGCAATCAGCTGACAGGTGACAGCACACAGGCAGAATTTCGTTGAAAGTGCCATTTTGCAGCGGACAAAACAAGTGCAACTTTTTTGGTTTGTTTCATTTTCTTAAGTCTGGTCCGTGTCAACGTCACGGAAGTTTTTTAATAATTAAAGGAAGTATCCAGAAGTTTCCAGAAGCATGCATAAGCTTCCAGAAGTTTCCAGAAGAAGCATCTGGAAGCATCCAGTAGCATCCAGAAGTATCCAGAAACATTCAAAAGCATCCAGACGCATTCAGAAGCTTTTAGAAGCATTGAAAAGAAGCATCTAGAATCTTCCAGAACAGGTTCACACAGGTTCATTTTACTATATAAGAGACATGTAAATCGACATGTAATTCAGTCAGTATATGGAAGTCAATCAAGTCAGTATTATCAAGACGGTTTATCGAAGTGAGTTTTATCAAAGTGTTTTATCGAAGGACATCAATACAAGAAGTGAAAAACAACAAATGTTTCATTACATCAATACAGTCCACATCCAATCAAGACGTTGTGTTCCACAGAGCATCATTGTATCATCACAAGGTAAATGTAACACCGTAAGCCTTGACAAGCGTGATTATTTATTTTTATTATTTTTATGACTTCAAATGCAAAAATGGCTCCCGACAGTCTTGGATTGGAACTAAGATAGAAAATTATTGGCGAGTACGTAAGTAGAATGTCACATTAAAGTATTAGTGATAAATATTGCGTGAAAAAATGGACCGTATCAAGACTATGTTCCAAATATCGTTCTACGGGGAAGTTGGCAGCAGATAACAAAGGTGGAAGACCGCGTTTCACCACTTCTAGAGAGGATTCTATGATCGTCAGATCCGTCAAGAAGGATCCCTGGATATCATCGGTCGAGAAACAAAAACAATTAGAGCTGCCTGTATCGGATCGAACAATCAGACGACGTGCTGATGGGGCCGGATTGTTTTCTCGATGCCCTACAAAGAAACCGTTGATTTCACTAAAAAACCAGAAGAAAAGACTCCTGTTTGCTACATCTCATATTGACTGGAATGTGCAGAAATGGCGAACTATCCTGTTCAGTGATGAATCGAAGTTCAACATCATTGGGAGCGATGGCATTTGCCGTGTACTTCGACCGGCTGGAAAACGCCTCGATTTACGTTACTGCCATAAGACCGTGAAGCATGGTGGAGGCAATGTAATGGCCTGGGGGTGTTTTTCTGCTAACGGTCTATGTCTTATACATCGAAACGATGGAATAATGGACCGTTTCATGTATAAAAATATCCTGAAAGATGTTATGTTACCTCATGCTGAATGGAATATGCCAATAAAATGGGTTTTTCAGCAAGACAACGATCCGAAACACACTGCAAAAGTAGTCAAGCAGTGGTTTCAAAACAACCACCTATTGGTGATAAATTGGCTGCCACAATCTCTGGATCTCAACCCTATCGAGAACATGTGGGAGATTGTCAACCGCAGAATTAATCGTGAAGGTGTTTCTAATAAGGATCAACTGTTTGAACAAATCCAAAAGGCCTGGGCAGCGATTCCACAAAGTTTCCTTGATCACCTGATCGAATCTATGCCTCGAAGATGCAAGGCTGTGATCGACAACAAAGGATTCGCCACGAAATATTGATAGCGAAATACAGCTTGGTCAACATTTTGTCGAGTTGCACTTGTTTTGTCCAGAAGGAAATCAACTTTTTTTAATACTTTTGATTAATTTATTAATTTTTGTGTACAAATTATGAACTTTGTGATGAATATATTATATACTTTGTATATAAATATATTTATATATATATATTTATATATATATATATATATATATATATATATATATATATACATATATATATATATATATATATATATATATATATATATATATATATATATATATATATATACTATTAAAAATTTCCGTTAAAAAATGGAAAAATATTCATTATGCATTTAGGATGCATTATGTACGGAAATTTTACGTATCTGCGGCTTAATTTTTAAATACAGAAAGTTCCGTTGAATTTATAACTGAAGTTATATGTTAAACCGCCATAAGTGATGATTTTTCAAACTTATTTTTGGGCTCACATTTTGCTTCAAAAAGAAATAGAAATATTTATAAAAGTTGGAAATTGCTTCTTTTTCAATTATTTACTAAAAAACTTGTAATTCTTATATCAAAAGTTGGATTTGGCTATATATATAATATTTATAATATATTTTTTATAAAATATAATAATATTGTATATTATATATATTTTTTATTATACATATATATATATATATATATATATATATATATATATATATATATATATATTAATATATATATATATTAATTTATTATTTTAATATATATAATAATTTATTATTTATTAATATATTATTAATATATATATTAATCATATGGTATATTATACATACACATATATATATATATATATATATATATATATATATATATATATATATATATATATATATATATATATATATATATATATATATATACTATTTGTCAAATAGAGTATCTACAAATTATTTTTGGAATGCACATTGCTATTTGTAGAATACACAATGTTGCTAATTTATACACAAATTTCAAAATACCTATGCTGCATCTATATATATATATATATATATATATATATATATATATATATATATATATATATATATATATATATATATATATATATATATATATATATATATATATATATATTATAACATGTATATCATACAATATATATATATATATATATATATATATATATATATATATTGTATGATATACACGCTATATATATTTGTATATATATATATATATATATATATATATATATATATATATATATATACTGTATGATATACATGCTATATATATGTATATATATATATATATATATATATATATATATATATATATATATATATATATATATATATATATTGTATGATATATATTGTATGATATACATGGTATATATATATATGTATATATATTGTATGATATACACGCTATATATATATGTATATATATATATATAAAAAAATAGCATACTTAAACAGCATTTATTTTTTAAACGAAAAAATTAAAGGTGGGTAGAAGTTAAACCTGGCGGTCTTTATGGCACACAGTGATGTACCCTCATTAGAAAATAATAGAATGAGTTGCCTAGTCAAAATAAGAGAGACACAAAAAAACCCATGCATTGAGTCAAGAAAATTCAGCGTTCAAAATCCTAAACTGTAAACAATGTATTAAAAATACATCTACGCCAGCCTAATAGATGAAGAAAGGGTGCGAGGCTGGTCAACATATAAAATCTGTTTACCCCTAAAATAAAATCTGTTTACCCCTTAAATCTTGATTCCTAATCGTTGTCATTGCCTGATCTTGAGCGCTTTTTTTACTATAGCTTTTGTATTTAATCTCTGCTGAAACTTTTATCTCTCTACATGCTGATACCCAATTGTTTGAATCTATATGCTTAAATTACATTAATTTAAATGCTTAAATTACATTAATTTCTCTTGAAACACTTAATTAGGTACATTAACTATTCCTAATCTCAGTCTAGGAACTTAGCTTCTTCTCTTTAAGAGTTGCACAACACTTCTACCTGATGATCTTTTTTCTGTACTTTTCAAACGTTGGACATTTTCAATCCTTATTTCTCTCTTTCACTGCCATACATTTTAACACTCTGGGCACATGTAGTCGGTATTAATTTTCATCAAACTTTAAGATTGCACCTTTTTCCTTTGTGTTCATTCTCAACTTTACAATACATAACTTGTGTCCTATTCATATTTATTCTAAGCATTTTGCTTCTTTTCAACCTTTCAACCCTAGAGTATTCTGCAATTAGCTACAAAGCATTTGCATGCAATAGTTGTCATGAAACGCTTTATAAAAAACAATAACAAAGTTTAAATAACTTTTTGAGCACTTTAAATTAGCTAAAATAATAACATAAGTAAAAAAATTCCAACCTGACAACTAGAACTAATTTTTGGAATATAATGATTCGTTATTAACAAAACTTATTAAAAGATCAAATTTTAAGCCACTTTTTTTGAAACAATACTACTATGTTTTCCGAAAGAAAAAAGAAAAATTAGTTATTTTTTCAATTTTATTAAATCAAACCTTTGAACAATAAAATTTAAGTTTTTAGAATTTAAATTACAGAAAAATATTTAGTATTGTTAAAATGTTAAAATTTTTTACTATGTTTTGTTTTTATTCAAAAAGCAATCAAAGCCACTTTAAACTAGGTAATTTCAATGAAAAACACTTGCTAATTTGAGCATGCTCATATTACACAAAAATGGCATCTTTAAATAAAGTCTAAACTAATTATTTCTCTACATTTCGAACAAAAATAGATTGGTTTTTTTAGCTTACATATTTTTCTTTATGAAAAAATTAATTTAATTATTTTAGCACCAAAATTTTGCGAGAGAGATTTATTTATGCGTGATGATATTATTTTAACAACGCAAAAAATTTAACAGCGTTTTAATTAGATGATAGCCGCTAAATACTGCATATAGATTTACGCTAATTGTATTGATTCCTGTTATCACCACATAAAGTCGATTCAAAAAATACAAAACAACCTTAACTTCACTGCTTACATCTCAGAAATCTTTAAGTACGCTCATATTACCAAGGTGCTCATATTACCCTAATTTACCCTTTTTTTCCCTTTCCGGCCTGAAACCAAACTACATGTTATTGATAAATGCACTGCTTCTTATTTTTTTTTTTAAATCATTACTTGGTCAAACAGTTTTATTCCTCAAAATGAACCATATTCTACTATGTTTCTGCGTCCTATATATATCTTAACCACACAACCTTTTAAAAATCATTAGTCGTAAAACTAATATACTAACAATCAGGAAAAATAAAAATATATAGATAGTGTAGCTACTTAAAGTTAACTAGCAGTAAAATTTACTTATTAGTAAGTTGGTTATATTAGTTTACTGTAGTTACTAGATTTACTTTGTAAAAATAAATTTAGTTACTATGATTTTAAAAATGTCATAATGAATTTCAATAATATAATTGAAAATTTTGTTTAAGTTTTTATGTGTAAATACATAACAAATTAAAACTCATCTAAAAGTTTTATGACTTAGGCCTGCTAGGTCGAACAGCAGAAGATAAAAACAGATGGAAATAAATTTTGTTTATGTTTATTATTTAGTTATAACTATTGTAATATATTAATTACATCATTATATCATCAAAACTCATATTCTTTGAACTTATTTAGTGGTTTATTATTCTGTACAAAAAGCATTGCAACTCTACAAATTAAAAATAAAATAATAAAATACGGAAACCGTATATTTTACTGAGAAAAGGCTGTTTCACTTTCTCCGTTAATTGGTACAGAAAATAGAAACCACGGAGAAAGTGCTGTCTCTTCGCAACTTGACTTTCTTCATTGAATCTACGACAAATTTTTGAAAAGTGTATTTTAACCAAGAATAATCCTAAGTTTGGAAAAATTCTTCCTAATGCAACAGTTCAACTGGTCAAGTCTCTCCCCCCCCTCCTCGTTTTTCAATCAAAATCAAACAAACCTCAATCCTAAACTAATAGGAATTTCATGTAAAAAAATTAGCCTTTCCTAACATTTGTGCCTAATTTTAGCAACTCTGATAATGTAGGATGTTATGATGTAGTGATCATGGATACAGATTTTTTTTGTGTGTGTGTTTTGAAATGTTTTTACTCATTTTTTAGTTTACTAGTACCTCTTTAATGTTTAATTAATGTCTTTTTTTACATACTTATTTGTTATTATTTGATAACTGTTATTTTTTTAAGTTATGCATATATATATATATATATATATATATATATATATATATATATATATATATATATATATATAAAAGTGTATATTTATATAAAAGTATATATTTATATAAAAAATATATATACAAATATATATATATATATATATAAATATATATATATAAGTATATATTTATAAAAAAATATATATATATACAAATATATATATATATATACAAATATATATATATATAAATATATATATGTAAGTATATATTTATATAAAAAAATATATATAAAAATATATATACATATATATATATATATATATAAGTATATATTTATAAAAAAATATATATATAAATATATATCTATATATATAAATATATATATATATATATAAATATATATATATATATATTAGGGGTATGATAAAAAAAAAAATTTAAGAATTTTTTATTCCCCATGTAACCATGAGTGGAGAAATTATATTTATAAACATAAAATATATTTTTTTTATGTAAATTGTCAAAAAAGATCACCCCTCAAGCTGAAAATAATTTTTCCTATCTTTTTAGTGAGTTATAAATTAGAAATATAATAGAGAACCCAATCTTACTCAATATACGACTGTGATCACAAACATCATAAATTCTACAGATTTCTTTACGAGATAATTGAAACTTTTAATAACTGCAATTTTCGATTTGAACCCTGTTGGACCGCGCGGAAGTGCTTCAGCATTTTATAATTGGTTTTTTGTATATAACCGGAATTGTCTTCTTTAACTTTGTCAAACTGTTATCTTGTGTTTTGAACATTATGTCCAAAAATAGAGTTGCTTCAAACAAGAATAAGAAAGTTTGGGAATCAAATTTAGTAAGGTTTGAAAAAGCTAAAACTTCCAGAAAATGTACTGCTGTTGTTAAAAGTATTAGTGAAATGAATAAGATGCCAACAGAACAGCGTATCATTGATCGATTTAAAAGTTTGTCATCAAATGTGAAAAGAAGAAAGGAGAGAATTGCAATTGTGGCTGAAGAAACTAAATTGCTATGGAGAAAGCTAAATATTCCTATTCAACAAGGGAAATCGGCAGCAGAAAAAAAATAGAAAATGTATTGAAAAAACTTGACGAAGATAGTCGAAAACCCGGAACTCAAAATTTTACACGATTGTTTGACATAACCAATGAGAAAGGTGAATGGTTGTGTCAGGAAGATAAAGAATTTTATTGCCTTCAAAAGTCTTCAAATGGAAGAGCTGGATATTGTACCACAACTAAAGATGCTGAAGGTATTCATCCAAGAAAATTAGTGTTGATAAAGAAACAAATGTCCATCAGTCAAGGACAAGATTTTGTTGAATCAGCTAGTGAAGGAGAACCTTCAGAAAGTGAAGAGCAGTGTTCCAGCAGTGATATTGAAGCTTAAGGTCCTTCATCATCATCTAAAAAACAAAAAACAAATTCAGCATAAATTTAGTGATTTCTGCTAAGATTAGTACCAAAAAAGCACATAAAGTCTGTAAAACTCTTTCAGAAAGTGGTATTTCTATTCATACTCCAACGCAAAGTGGTATCTACAAAGGTGTTATGAAAGAAGGAGAAAAGTTGAAAGCAAATTATATGGAAAACCTAAAAAATGAAAAGTGGTCTTTGCACTTTGATGGAAAACAAATAAAGAAATGGAACATCAAGTAGTTGTTTTGAAAAATGAAAATAGAGAGGTTAGGCTTGCTGTTCTGGAAATGATGAATGGAAAAAGTGAAACAATATATAATGGGATAAAGCATGTGCTAGATGAGTATGAGCTGTGGCCAGCCATAAAAATGATTGTATCTGACACAACATCTACAAATACAGGATTAAGAAATGGTGTAGTTACACGGTTACAGAAATATTTTAAAACCATTGGACTAGAAAAGCCTGTTTTTATTGGATGCCAACACCATATTCTAGATACTCTTTTGAAACATGTCATGAATGATCTTTTTGAAGGATCGACAATGTCACCATATCTCCATTACCCTTTTGTGACAAGGTTGCAGCAAGATTACGAGAACTTGAAGCTATTGTTTAGTAATATTGGAAATCCTTTGACGAAAGTGAAGCAAACTCGCTGGAGAGATGACATGGATTTCCTGAATCACTTAATAGCATGTTATAGAAAGTTTAAAAGCACAGGTAACTTTCCAAAAGTTAATTTCAAATCACTTCCTGCTATAAGCAATGCAAGGTGGAATTCGAGAGCCATTTTTATTCTACTTGCTTACATTTTAGTACCAGAATACCAAGAATCAGAATCAGCTCAAGCAGCATGTGACTTCATCTGTGGTTCATGGGGTGATATATGGTTTGGGGGTCACTACTTCAATCCTGCAGACTTTGTTAATCTATTAGAAGCATGCAATTAGCATCCTAAAGCATTGAAATCATTGAAAAGGTTTTGGTCCACTGAGCCAACACCAATACCAACACAAAGTTCAAATATATGTGCAGAACGTGCTGTGAAAGTGATGCAAGACTTAATGCCATTATGCCATAGCATAGAAAAACTAAATATTAAATACTTATTGTCAAATACACAGTAGACAAATTTTAATTATACATGTTTATTGGTTTCTATAAAGTAGTGGAAGATGTGTTGCAAAACTACATTTTTTAAAAAAAATTTACAAATATTTTTTAATTGGGGGTGAACTTTTTTGACATATAGTAAAAATGCTTGTTATTTTTCTGATTTTTGCACAAAATCTCCACTTAATTTAGTATGGGGATATAGGGTTGCAAAATTGTCATATCCCTAATATATATAAATATATATATATATAAATATATATATATATATATATATATATATATATATATATATATATATATATATGTATATATATATATATATATATATATATACTTTTATTATTAAAAAATGTTTTGATTTTTTTTCTTCTTCATAAAACTTTTTTCTTAATTTTCACTGTTAAACAAACAATTCCGCCATTGAGATGTCATTGCAAGTGTTTTATAACGGGTCCGCTATCTAACTTTTTTTTTTCAACTAGTGCTTATTTCGTAAATGGTAACACTTAGCTCATGTCTGATTTGACAGATAATTAGTTTTATCCTTCCGCTGAACGAATATGGTTGTGTATACTCTTGAGCAAAGCTGGGAAATATTGCGACATTACTTTGAAAATCATGGTAATGTTGCAGAATGTGTGCGAAAATTGCGTGCGGATTTTGGAAGAAGAGAAGCACCGTCAGCTCCGTATGTTCATTATCTTGTGAAAAAAGTGAAAGAAACTGGCATACTCATCGATAAACCAAAGCGTGAAAAGCCAAAAACAGTGCGTATACCTGAGAATATTGCTGCTGTGGCAGAAAGTGTGCGTGAAGGGCCATCAACATCAATTCACCGTCGTTCTCAACAATTGAACATTTCGGAGACATCATTGAGACGAATTTTGCATAAAGACCTTGGTATGACCCCATACAAAGTCCAATTGGTTCAGGAGTTGAAGCCAACTGACCATCCAATGCGTTTTCGCTTCGCTAAGTGGGCCTGCGATCGACTTACAGAAGATACCGATTTTGCCAAAAAAATCATCTTTTCAGATGAAGCTCATTTTGATCTTGACGGGTATGTAAACAAGCAAAATTGTCGCATTTGGGGCACAGAAAACCCGCGCGCATACATTGAAAAGCCGATGCACCCAAAACGAGTCACTGTTTGGTCCAGAGGCATAATTGGGCCATTTTTCTTTGAAAATGAGCAAGGAGTGGCCGTTACAGTCAATGGCGATCGTTATCGGGCCATGTTGACCGAATTTTTGTTCACAAAAATTGAAGAGGAGGATATTGGCAACATTTGGTTTCAACAGGGCGGTGCTACGTGCCACACAGCCAAAGCTACACTCGATGTTTTGCGCCCTGTTTTTAAAGATCGCATAATCAGCTGCAAAGCTGATGTCGTTTAGCCACCTCGGAGCTGTGATTTGACACCGTTGGACTATTATTTGTGGGGTGCCCTCAAAGATAAGTGTTACGCCGACAAGCCAGAGACAATTGACACTTTAAAGGACAATATTCGCGAAGCCATTGGTGAAATACAGCTGCACACAATCGATAATGTGCTTAAATTTTGCTTAAATTGAACCGATCGTGTAGGCTACTGCATGGCCAGCCGAGGCAGCCATTTGAATGAAATTATTTTCCTTTATTAACTGGAAGGATTGTACTTTCAAATAAAAAAAGACATCGAAAATATTTGTGGCGATGTTTTTAAGAGAAAATCCTCTTTCACGATATATCTAGGGTTGCCATATGTCAGGCTTTTACGGAGAAGAATACAGTGCCGAACCTGTAAAAATAATTTTTTTACTGTGTTCTCCATCGCAAAAGCCGGATGTATGGCAATCTTAGATATATTTCTTGCTGTGCAGACAGCTTAAATTTAGTTAAATTACATGCCGCCAGCGTAAATTCCGATATTGTGTCATTTTTTGGAACCATTCTAAGTCTCTATATAATTTTTTCTTATCTTCTACAAGTCGGTGGAATAAGATTACATTGATAACCAGAATCAACTTCAAAATGGCTGCTGATTCGAGGTGGTGTCGAAATTTAATGCAGTGCCGTAAAAGAAAATTTGTTATCTATTATTTCATTGCTAAATGTAATTCAAAACAATCTTTCTGTTGGAGAAGCATTATATCTATCTAAATCGTTGTACAAATGTTTAAATTCGTATAGGTTTATTGCATTTTATATGTATGGCATTTGATTCTGGAGCGTATAATTATCGGTACAAAAAAGTCATGAGAACATTTACAAATCCTCTATAGTAATAAAAGGCCTTATATATTATTTTCAATACTTTAGAAGTGATGAAATTAATAAAGTTTTTATTCAGATTAAAGAAATATGTGAACAAATGAACATAGAATTAATAAAAGAACGAAAAAGAAGACAATACCAGAGGAGCTTGCTGAATATGAAACCGAAAACTTTGATAGAGTCAAAATTTCATGTCTTGCAGTACTTGATAGTAATAATGCAATTAACTGAAAGATTTGAAAATCTTAAGAGTATTGCAATAGAATTTAACTTTTTAACGGCTGAAGCATTACAGGATATGGTCGCAGATAAATTAGAAAAGCAAGTTGAATTGATATGCAAAAAAATATTTGGATATCGATGAAAAGCAATTAAAAACTGAAGTGAAATGTTTCAAATACCAATTTGCAGCCATAC
>NC_088931.1:45267500-45285000 GCF_038396675.1 Hydra vulgaris
ATTAAAATCTCCTATAATAAGCAGCTGCTCAAAAATTTCCATATAAGATTAAGATTGCATTAAGATTTCCATATATTAAGATTTCCATATATTTCCATATATTTCAAGATTTCCATATATAAGGATTTCCATATATTGAGGAATTATTGACAATGCAGTTCAAGACTTTAGGAGATAAATTGGGCATTTTTTATGTCCTATTAGTTAATTAATTTTATAATTAGTTTTGACTGTACGAAATTAGATCCTATTGAGAAGCTCAATCCTAGGTCTTAAACCTTATCTGATAAATATTCCACTAATTTTATTGAATCACCGGGAACAGTAATTCAATAAGATTAGTGCAAAAGTTGTAAGTTGTTTTTATTCATTAATAAGATTAGTGCAAAAGTTATTTTTATTCATTAAACTTTTAAACTATTACTCAAGCTTTAAAAAAAATCAATAGCCATACAAATATTCTATTAATATATAAAAGTAAAAGATATTGTAAATATCTTTTACAAATGTTCACTTGGATGCGATGATTTGGTCATTGGATGTTTTTATTTAGAATCATTGAATTTTCTCATAAAGAAAAAATAGTTTAATTATTTACAAAGAATAAATGCAAATAATCAATGAGCAAAGAATATATGCAGACAATCAACAAGCCCTGTAGAGGGAAGAAGCCATGTAAAAGAATGAAGCCATGTAGAAGATAATATTTATATATTCTTATATTGAAATTATATTGAATATTATATTGAAATAACTTATTATATTGAAATAGCATAGCCTATATTAGATTGCATGAATTTTGTATATGTTTGCCCTGACACATCATTTTAATATTGCTTTCTTGCATTTATGATTTCTTTTTTTCTTTAGACCCAATGAAGGAAACTTTCTTAGCTTCTCCTTCTTCTTCTAACTCCATTAACATGGCTTTTTAAATGAACAGTTATAAACAAAGCCTTACTGCATCATAGATCGTTTCCCTCATCAAAGTTTCTAAACTCACTGTTTCTAATATTAGGACAATTGCTCAAGAATTCCATGCAACATCTGTCTTGATAATACATGAAAAAATATGTGAAACACTGCATCCTTATTTTAAGTTTGTGACCTCTAGTTAAAGTGAATAGACCATCTAATTCAACGACCTAAGAATGGTTTTAGATTAAGATTACTCTAAATGGTTCAAACTCAAAGACAAAATTGGTTCAATATCATGTATAAATGATTTAATTCTCCACGTTATTTTCTAAGATTTAAAGTCATTAAACCCATTTAACTAGTCGCTTTTTGTAACTAAGCACTCGGTTTTCGTGGCCCTGCACTATGGGATAAAATAATAAAAATTGATCACAAAAATCAAAAATCACAATTTTTTAATTTTTAACTTAGATATGATTTTTTATTATTTAGGAATTATAGAAATTTGTAGCTAAACGAACTTTGAAAATATCTCTCACGGTATTGATATTGTAGGTTATCGAGATTAAAATTTATTATTTAAAAAAAAAAAAAAGGAAAATTTCTGATATTTCTTGCAAAAAATTTGCGGAAACAAGTAGAAGCTTTTCCCACAACACATATTTAATAGTTACAAATGTTATTCTTGGCAATTGATTGCAACTGATCAGATCTATATTTCTCCACGTATAAAATATTTTAAGAAATATTTAAAGATACGGAATTTGGGGCTATTACCATATTTTTGGCTTTACAAGACCCGCATTCTTTATAGTATCAAAAAGTATCAGTTATTTTGGTACCAAATGAAAGGTGAATACTCCGGGTTTCAAAAAGGTTAAGGTTATACTCTCAAAATTCCCATTTGAGAGTTATAGAATTTCAAACAAAATGATGGAACTTCTCAAAAACGTCTAATAAATACATGTGATCAACTTTATAATTTGCATTAAATATTATTTCCGAAAGCTTACATGCACAAAATATTTATTTAAGTATAACTCGTGGACCCCCTGTCTCTGGAGTTTACTAATGAAACAACGGAACATGTTAAGGTAACCTTCCAACAAATTGAAGAGGACATCAAAAACTTGGTTCCATATCAAACAAATACTGGAGAAGAGTTGCAAGGTAATATATCATCGTTGTTCTTTCCGACTTTAATTGATGGGAAAATTTTAAATTTTTTACTTGAAAATAAATCTTCCCAAAGCTGCCTCATTTGTAAATCAACACCAAAGCATTTTAACAACTTGCTAAACTTTGATTATGATCAATTTAAGTCAAAAGGTGATTCGTCCCTTATTTATGGTTGCCAGCCTTTGCATGCTACCATCAACACTCTCAATTGCTTGCTTAAGTTATCATACAGAAAAAAGTTACAAATATGGCAAGTTAAAGGTGAGAAAAATATAAAAGCTTTAGCTGAAGAGAAGGACAGTGTTCGACATAAAGTAGAGGACTTCTTAAAGATCAAAATTGATAGACCATGTCAAGGCGGACAGGGAAATACAACAACTGGCAATTTATGTTGGAGACTTTTCAGTAAACCTCATGATCTCGCAAAAAATTTAAAACTAGATGATGAACTTGTATCAAATTTAAGCACCATTCTTGCTGCCCTTAATTGTCACAAACATTTGGGTCTTTCTGCAATGGTACATATTCCTTATTTATTAGTAAGTGTAAATGGTTCAACATGCCTGCCTCTCTTCATAAAACTCTTTGTCATTCAAAAAACATTATTATGACACTACCATTATCACCTGGATTTTTTGGTGAAAAGGGAGCTGAATCTTGTAATAAGTACTATAGGCAGAACCAAAGATATCATTCTCGAAAGTGTTCTTGTAAAAGAAATTTGCTCGATGTATTTTATCAAGCGTTAGATTCATCGGACCCTATAGTGTCTTCAGCAAAACTGGATGTGAGAATGAAAAGGATTAAACATCAAGTATCAGAAGCTGTCAAAAATTTCCTACTATTTAAAAACTATGAACAAGAAGCTGTTTGGGACACTACAACTGAGGAATTAAATTTCATGGATTTGAATGAAGGTTCTCTTATTGACTATTTTGAAGACATGGACTTATTTAGATATTTAGCAGTAAATTTTGCATATTTATTAATTATTAAATAACTGCAATATCTACCTACTTATAATATCTTATAATATAATTCTTAATGATATAATAAAAAACTATTTTTCATTTACTTTTTATTGAGAACATATCAAAAATTGAAAATTGGATGGAGTTATGCAGAAAAGAACCAACTCACAAAATCCTTTGTCCGGACTAAGTCCAATCTTCAAATCTCCAATTTTGCAAATATTCTGATGAAAACCAATATAGGGTTTATGTAATGACATTTACAGGCATAAACAAACAAAATAATTATCACAAATACTTTTGTGCAAAATTTGTATACTTTGTCCCATAGTGCCCTGTGTTGAACTTTTTCAAACAATGAAATATGCTAGATTTGGGGGACTCCATGCTGGAGCCGCAAATTCAAGGTGCAGTTGCACAATGCATATTTACACAAATACAAATACAAATTTACACAATTACACAAATAAAAATTTTTCACACTTTACAATCATTACTTTTAAATGAATACTTTAATAAACCTAGTACTTTTAAAATTTTGTTAACACATACTTGTGTGACATGTTTCCACCTCTGTTTCATGTCCGGTTGTGAAAAATACCTAGATCTTTCTCTAATACACTGTTTAAGAGATCATAAATCATTCCATTTACATTTATTTTGTATGTTTTAACAATAGCAATATGTTTTAATCTTTCTCAATAACTTTTTGAGTTTGACTTTATCAAAAGCATTTGCAAAGTCAAGATATATTACTTATAACCCTTTGCAGTTTCATATGTATTTGTGTCAATTTTCTCAACTAAAATTGTTATGCATGATTTTTTCAGAACAAAACAAGTTTGCTCCTCAAAAATAAGATAATTTGTAACTAAATATTACAAAATTGTGTTGTTTTGTATTGATAGACAGCTTGGCTTACCCTCCTACCGATATCTTTCGTTAAAAATGATTATTAGTTAGCTTCATTACTGGAACTCTTAGCTTCTAATTGTTTACTAAAAGCCTAGACAAAAGATTTTGCTATAAATATAGTTCATGTCTTAAGCCTTTCTTTTTATAGGCCTTTCATATGTATATGAGCAAGACAGTTATTTACCTGCCAAGCTTCTTTATCCAGGCTGTTAAAATCCAGCCTTTTAGCCTATTCTAATAGGGAAAAGTAGCTGTTTGATATGCTTAAATATCATTTGTTTTAGATTTGCCCAAAACAAACATGGATGGTATTTCTCCGATTTTAAACTTCCTGTTGCTTTCTAATAGCCCAAGTTTACTATATTTTTATCTCAAGTTATGTCATCACTAAGGTATTTTACCAGAAATGATTTTAAAGTAAATGCCATTTCTAAAAATAAGAATAGAAAAAATAAATATTAGTTTAAATATAAATCTAGCAAGATTTGACAAATTAGAACTGAACTTTTTTTTAACAATTATGTAGCCTACAATCAGATGAGTTAAACACCAAATCTCCAGATGCATCTAAAACCTTTAGAGCTTGTTGATTAGGATGTATTATGGGATCTTTTTGTTCAGAGTCAACTAAAATGACAGATGACAACCTACACAAAGTAACATCCACTATATTCATGGCATCTGGATCAAAAATGTATATCTGGCATCAGGATCAAAAATGTTCTATGAGTAATCAAAAAATCTTTTTGCATTGTTTTTACTGCTTGATGATCCCTGACATTAGCATATTAATTACCAGTTCAACTTTATCCCTAATTCTAATTAAATTTCTTTCAGATGCTTTTTTTGAAGCCAACTTTTTCATTGTCAATTTATAAATGTTGTAAGTGTCGTAGTTACTGTGTTAGCTCACTTGTAATTTACTATATATGCATGTTCATGTTCTGTGTGAACCACTGGTGCGGTGTTAGCTCACCCAAATTACAATATATATGTTTGTGTTTTGTCTGAACCGCTGACCTGTTGTTCACTAACCCATAAGTTGCTGTTTGTATGTTTGTGTTCTTTCTGAATCTCTAGCGTAATGTTCATTGATCCAAAAGTTACTATATCTATATTTGTGTTTTATTTAGTTTCAACTAGTGACTACAACTATAAAACATTTTATCTTGAGTGTTTCTTTAGACATTTTTTTAATGTATATTCAAAATCTCCTGTTCAATGTTTTAAAGTACTGCTTATAGGACTTCCATTAACTAATCCAGCTCAGGTTCAGGACCATCACGATTACCCTGTTGATTTGTATCAAAGTATTAACAGATCATATAGCGGGCACAGATAGTGTCTATAATGACACTTTTGGTGTGCGTTGTTGATTCCACATTAAGAGCCTTCAGTTTCAACTTTAGATAACTGCATAATTCATTGATTGGGGTGCCGTGCTCTATTCTATGATTGAGTCAAGTTTTCTCCAACTTAAAACATGATTATAATACCCAAAAATATTTTAAACTGACCCACTTTTAAACTGACCAAAATATTTTCATTAGCACTCATTCTTAATCATCATCATTAGGCCCCAGGACCCACCAAAAAAAGACTTCTAAGTACATGGGTTCAGGTAGAAGCAGGTTTCATATGAGAGGTTGCGTGATTATTGAAAAAAATATCGCAAACATCTTCAGTTTTCAATCATTTTTGATCTAAAAAAAATATTTCCTTTTTTTTTAGCTTTTCAAAAAATCACAAATGAGTATTTATCACAAAGTAGCAACAATAAAAAGGTCAAAATCTTTAAAAAATCACATAAAATCAGTTTTTTTCATATCTTTTCCAACTTCTTTTCTGTTTTTAGTTATAACTTGCATTGTGTCTTGTAGTAATCCTTCATCATGGGTTTGAGCCACAAAATCTTGAACAAGTCGAATGTGGCGCTCAGCCCTATCATTGACCACTGCAAGGTTTGCTACTTGATTTTGAAAATTTGTATATGAAACATTTGAAACATTAAAGTTATCATCTATCCATGTTTTTATCATTTCTCTAGAAATACCTAAGTAAGTAAACATCAGCCAGGACTCCTCTGTAACAAAATCAGACAAAACTGACATGGGAAGTATATGTGTTGGTGAATCTGGTTGTTCTGTACTGAACTCATCAAGTGATGGAGGATCAAAGCTTATCAGCTTTAGAGCTATTTCAGCTCTTTCCTTTGAATCTAGATCACCATTTGCTATTGAAAGAATAACCAACTGAGGGGTCAGGTACCAACTATGACGAACCAGGCTTGAATGGAGCTTTTTTGCCAGGGGACCATACTTGGATTTATATTGCTCATTTGACATCATTTCTAAAGACAGTTTGAAAGCATCCAATTCATTTGAAGGTGCCTGGGCTGCAATAGGAGACTTCAGGAAGTATGATCCATAAAATGTGACAATAAAGTCAGTTGACATTTGCAACATATCTTTCTCACTTTTATTCAATTTTGAATTTATCTTTGAAGACAGCTGCATGGTCAGCAAGTATGCCTATACTGACTAGACTGCCTAGTCAGCCATGAATCTGGCATGATGATGTGCACCTGGTTGCTTGAATTGGAAACCAGGTACATGGCCCCCAAGGTAAATGACCAGTAGTTCACATAGAGCTTTATAGTCTCCTTTTTGAAAACAATCTCTTTTCAAGGCTGTTTCACAAAAATTCTTAGTATCTATTACTCTTGTATGAAAAGTAGTACCTACTTTAAACTCATCTCTGTCATAGTTAAAAAAAAGCAATTGATCCATATTTTTAGCTCCTTCTTGTATTTCTTGCCAGTTATTTTGGAAATCTTTATATATTGCTCTTGATGGCGATTTTGTTGTTCCTTGAATATAATCCATTGCATGTAATATGTGTCTTTCAGATATGTGGTGCCTGAAAAAAATAAAATATGAAAAACTGTACACTGAACAATGTAAATGTATGTGACAAAATAAATGATTTTTATAAAGATTTTAGTACCTACATTTTAGTACTTTTAGGAGCCAAAGCACTGGTCGTTGAAGCACATAATCCACCAGGAACTTTATAGCCCTATTTTACTTTCCAGTGTTAGAGGCAGTTGTATCTGCACTACAACCAATGATTTGGTCAGTGAGCTCATAGTATTCTAAAATGTTCTGAATAGCAATAGCTTGATCCTGTCCTTTAGATGACTCAATTTCTAAAACTCCGAGCAAGAAATCTAGGGGTTCATTGACCTGGGGTGATGAAAGACTGAGAGCTAGCCTTTCTACAGTTTCAGACATATTTTCAGTTCTATAATGCTTGACAAGTTTTGTATCAAAGTGAAGGACAACCTTTAATTCTCGTACTTTGTCTAGATTTTCTTCTCTGACCATTTCTGCTTCATTTTCAATAACAATCTTTCTGTTTCTAAGCAGACCACTCTTTGATAATTTCAGATTTCAACTGTATTGAGATCAATACCAGCGATAATGAAAAGTGAAGCCAGGAGTGAGGTTTCTGCTCTAACGCTTACCTTATACCTGGTCAAGAATGGAACCCATTTGTCAAGAATGTCATTCATTGAAAGCTGCAGGCAAACTCTATCTTTACTAATTTTCTGTTTTTTTGGTGAAGGCTCAAAATCACTATCATTATCAGTTGCACTTGTTCCACTTTATGAAAATGATACTTCCATCTCAAAATTTTTCATTCTTTCCTTTTCCTCTATTGTTTTTTTCTTTGACCTTTCCTGTCTCTCTTTTTCCCGTTCATCTTCTCTATGCATTCCCTCTATCATATCAAACATTATTTTTTCTCCATCTTTAATTCTGTCATGATAAGATTTGTCTTTACTCTTGTCAAACTTTACTATTTCACCTCTAAATGCTTTCTTCAGGAACTCAATGTCCTCTCTTTTTGCATCTTTGTCTCTATTTTCATCATTTTTGATCAGATTTAAGATATCTGTTTTATAAACTTGAAATGTACAGTTTGCCTCATTTACAAAATCCTGTTTTTTTTATTTAATTGCTCCTCTTTATTTTCTCTCTATTTTCATAAAGGGCATAACTTTGCATAGTTTCTGGTAGCGATCATAAGATTGTACAAGCTTTTCCTTGACTACTTGCTCTGTTAACCGAAATTTTGAATCAAAACCACCCCTGTCCCAAAGATTTAACAGTTCTCTGAGTATACATACACCAGTGAATTCCCTTCTGTTTTTAATTTCACACTCCCCTTCACTGCAAACCATAAATCTTGACCTTGACATTTGTGCACAGGATAAGATTTGTTTATTGTTCTTTGATCTTAGCCAATGATGGTCCCTGCTAGTTCTAGGAGAGGTATTTCTCAATGAAGAATGACTTTGGCATAAGGAAGGCTCTTTGGAACTCTCCTCAGTTCTCTCTCTTGCTGCACTCTGACCTTTTCTGGTCCTAGAGGATCTGCGGAGGGTTCCATCATCATCACTATCCATTATATATTTTTTTTAATTTAGATATTTCTGAAAAATCAAATGTAATAGAAATCAATCAAGTCACATCAAATAAAAAAGAAAATAAAAAAAAAAACATATGAATTAGTAAAATTGCAGATGTTTTAATATTTAATATGATAGGATACAATTTTATAATGAGTATTGGTATTTTTTTGTTTTCAGCAGGCCTAAAAATTAAAATTTTATTTAAAAAAACATGTTTAAGGTCATTTAAATGCATTAAAATTACATTATAGTTTAGAACATAATATTATTTTTTCCATTCAATGTTTTGAAATATTTTTTTAGACCAAAAATGTCTAAAAATTGAAAGAATTCTGTAAAATTTATGAATAATCACGCAACCTCTCATATGAAACCTGCTTCTACCTGAACCAATGTACTTAGAAGTCTAAATTTTTTTTTGGTGGGTCCTGGGACCTAATGATGATGATTAAGAATGAGTGCTAACAAAAATATTTTGGTCAGTTTAAAAGTGGGACACCCTATTGGGCATATACTTACACATTAATTCACCTATTTGTTGAGAAATCAGGTTTAAATCCTCTGATAATTTTTGTGTGCTCCTGCTAATTCCGCTCTGATAGTTTTTGATAATGTGCTTCTACTTAGCACTTTTTCACTCTTCTTTTCACTCAACCACATTTTCTTAATTGCTCTCCTCTTCTCCAGAGTGTACTCTTTTTGATGAAGTTTCTGATCAAATTGACCATGTCTCTTTATCTTTATATTTATCAACTTGATTCTCTGCGCAGCAGCATTGTTCCCCAAGGTTCACGCTTAAGAGTTATAAAGTTGAGGTATGGTTGTAACTACAATTAAAGTAGCCTCAGCCACTGACCTTCACCGCCTTGAAAATATGAATTAACATTAAAAAAAAATCTTATAGCAAATATTGTTGTTATTGATGACTTTAAAACTCATCACACCGAATGACTTGTCTCTAACACCACTGACTCTGCTGGCACTAAAGTTCATAGCTTCTGTATTTCTCAATCTCTTACCCAAATTGTTTTAAGTTTGTTACTTGTTTTACTGACAACCCTAATAACTTACCTTGACTTCTTTATTTGTGTCTTGTTTCTGACCCTGGCTTGTACTCAGTTTCTCCTTATTCTCCTTTAGATGGTTTTGACCATGCAATGATCTCTAAAATCTTTTCTCTTGTACTTCTTCATACTCATCCTATCATACCTACTAATATTCTAAAGTTGATTGGGATTTGTTTTGCAATCTTTGAGTCTTTAATCAACACTCTGTGACTATTAATATGGTTTTCAATTTTCTCATTCTACGGCTGACTTGCTAACATTTGTAACTAACATCTGTTCACAAAAAATCCGGACTGATTTCAAATGTACACAAATTGTTCTAAAATTCAAATTTTCGATTCGAAATTTTTAAATTTAATCGGTCAACAACAACAGTTTCATTTTGTGGCAAAATTGAGTTTAAATAATTAATTCAAATAAACATGGAGCATCTAAAAGAGAACGATGTTAGAAATGTGATTGGAAATTTTTATAAACAAAACATAAACAGTGGAAAGAAATTTACAGTGGATCATTTTAAGAAAATGGGAATCGCTAAATCTACAATTTATGACATAATTAAAAGGTCTGAAAATAATTTGCCAATGAATAGAAAAATCGGTTGCGGCAGAAAACCTTTTAAAATTACACCAGAAAAGAGAGAGTCCATGATTGCAAGAGCAGAAGAGAGAATCGGGATTTCGCAAAGAAAATTGGCACTAAAATATAAGATAAGCGTTTTATACGTAAATAGATTATTAAGTATGCATGGACTAAAGTATACCAAAAGAAAAAATGCACCAAAAACAACAGAAAAGAAAGAAATTAAACAAAAGAAAAACTTATTAAAACTTTCAAAAACTTTTTTCAAGCCATCAAATGAGTTTGAAATCATCATGGACGATGAATCTTATTTCAGTGTAAATGGTGCAAATTGTTCACAAAACTCTGGCTACTATACAAAGGATAGTTCTCAAACTGATCCTAACATTAAATTCAACTTCAAAAAAAAGTTTGACGAGAAAGTTCTCGTTTGGATTGCAATCAGTCGTTTTGGTCATTCATCGCCTTATTTTGCTGTAAAAAACTGTGCACTGGATGCAAAAACTTATTCTAAAGAATGTATTACAAAAAGACTTCTTCCATTTATAAATTCCAAGCATCAAAACATGAAAATTTTATTTTGGCCTGACGGAGCGAGATGTCATTATGCAAAACACACATTAGAAACTTACAACACTTTAGGTATTAACTTTGTCGACGCTAAAGATAACCCCCCAAATGTACCGCAGTTAAGGCCAATTAAAAACTTTTGGGCACATTTAAAAGCAAAAGATTATGGAAATGGATTTACTGCGAAAAATCTTGACCACCTTAAGAATAGAATTCGATTAAAGTTGAAAGAGTTTGATCCAGACTACTTTTTCAACCTAATGGATTCAGTCAAAACTAAAGTTCGAAAAGCCGCTGATTTAGGACCACTTTCGGTTATAAAATAGTTAACAATGTCCAGTCACTCATTTTAGTTAAAATTTTTGTCAAAAATCGATTAATTTTGTATTCAATTAAGAACAATTTTTCATTCCGGATTTTTTGTGAACAGACGTTAAATCATTCTGTGGTGCATTAGACAGAGGCAACAAGGGGAGGATTTTTGCTTTTGATATATCTATTGCTTTTGACATAAGACAAATTCGGCATGATGGTTTATTTATAGGCTTGCTTCATATGGTATATCTGGGACAGTTTTTGAGAATATTAAATTATTTCTTTCTAACAACTCTCTAAATATTTTAAGGTTATAACTCTCTCTTTTCTACAAATACTATCATGGTCACTTCTCAAACAAGATATCATCTCTAATTCCAATCATCTTCTAGTTCAACCAAAACTCATTCATGCTTGATTTGTTATTCAGCAAATTCGCATCTTTTTCCAGTACCTGCCCTTTATGCTCTAAAACCTTTTATTCTCAACTTTTATTTATGCTTTGTAACTCTCTCCCATCTTCATGAAGACTCAAAAAGTTTTAGGTTGACTCACTAAAATTCTTTTAAGTCTTAAAAACCTTTGAGGGGATGTTGCTCTTTTCTTTTCCACTCAACTAGGAACTTTAAATATTTTTTACAATAACTTTTTTTTTTTGAATATTTATATTAAACTACCAAACACTCCTAAAATTGGTTTTTATATTTTAGTTTTGAAAGTTGTATAGAAAATATACTAATATATATAATATATAATATGTAAAATACATTTTTAATGTAATGCATAGAGAGTAACTTTTTTTATGACATTTTGTTTGGTTAAAGCATAAAAAGTAATTTTTTTTTTTCAATGATATTTTTTGTTTGTTTAAAAAATGCAAACTAAAATGGTACTTTTCTAGCATGACAACTATGTGAGCTTATTATTTATAAAACGTTTGTAAAACTGTAAAAAACTTTTGTAAAATTTGTCAAAAATATTATTTGCAAAACTTTCAAATTGCATTATTGAATATTATTAATGTTTATTGGATATAAAAAATATATTATATATTATGTGTATTCAATATAAAAACTTCAAAGTTAACAAAAAATCATTATCTAAACTGGCCATTAATTAATTTTAATATATTCACATAATAATATTTGCAAACAAATATTAAACAGATTTAATAAATTTATATGGATGTTACCTTCACAATAAATAGTATCAGCCATAACAAGATACAAAATTTTTTCAAATAGATGAACTTTTTCCGCTAAAAGATTAGATACCTGATTATCATCTATCTTCTTATCATCCTGCACTACCTTGAAAAGAAATATAAAACTATATATATATATATATATATATATATATATATATATATAAATATATATATATATATATATATATATATATATATATATATATATATATATATACATATACATATATATATATATATATATATATATATATATATATATATATATATATATATATATATATATATATATATATATATATATATATATATATATATATATATATATATATATATATATATATATATATATATATATATATATACAGTGGTGGCCAAAAGTATGGAAACTTTTTTAAAATTGCATTTTTTTAATTTGTATTAAATAACCAAAATTATTTAACCCGAGTGTACTTGCAAGTCTACTTTATATATACTACAAGTTTGAACTTGTCTTTTCTAAGACATTTTATTACATACTAATATTTCTTAATTTCGATTGGACAAAAGTAAGGAAACTTGTTCAAACTTGTCACTAAACATAAACAAATCTTATCATTTAGAATTAAAACGTGTTAGAATTGACATCTTTGTTAGTTCATCATAGTTTACTTTTATATTATTCAGTATGGCACCGCGAAAATAAAATAGTTGAGTGTTTTAAAAACGGTAATAAACCAATTGATATTTCTCGAAATTTTCAAGTTCCAAAAGGTAAAGTTTCAAAAATTATTAAAAAATTCAAAGAAAGGGGAACTGTGGAAGTGGAAATGAAACCTGGAAGACCAAGAAAAACAACAAAAAGATTAGATAAAGTTATAAAAAATACTTCTACAAAAGATCCTAGAAAGTCATCAAAGGATATAAAAGAAGAAATCTTGGAACAGCATGGAGTTTTATTATCTGACAGGACAGTTCGTAGAAGGTTAAATGATGCGGGCTTATTTAGAAGAGTGGCTGTCAAAAAACTGTTAATTTCTAAGAAAAATAAGATGGGTAGATTATTGTTGCGAGGGAACATTTAAAATGGTCATAAGTTTCCATACTTATGACCAGACCTAATTTAAAAATTTAATTTTTTTTTGTATATGTTAATAAAAAAAAATGTTTTATTTTATTGTAAGTGTTGCATTTTTTATAAATAAATAAAAAGCATTTTTGAAAAGTTTCCATACTTTTGGCCACCACTGTATACCACTGTATATTTATATATATATATATATATATATATATATATATATATATATATATATATATATATATATATATATATATATATATATTCCAACAGTTTAACATTTAAATTTACTGTTTGTGGTGAAAAACGATTCTTAACAACTACTTGTGTTTAAAAAAGACCTTTATAATTACACTCAAAACCATTAAACTTTATTTGAGGGAACTAAATAAATTTTATCATTTTTTTAAAAATTACAAAAATGCAAACTAATTGATTGTAATTAAAGTTTGTAATTAAAAAAAAAATTAAAACATTCTGAATGTATTTATTTGACAAATAGGTAAACATGCAAGGAGTGCTGCTACCTTAACTTACAAATAGGTAGTACATGTAAGGAGTGCTGATAATCAACTGAGGGTTTCATATATATATATATATATATATATATATATATATATATATATATATATATATATATATATATATATATATATATATATATATATATATATATATTAGTGATGTTAAGAATAGTGATTTTGTCAAATACTGAATATTCTGCTAGGTGCTCAGCCGAAGCACTGAATTTTCAGCTGCTGAATATATGACAACACTTAGTTACTTTGAGGGTTCTGACCTACTTCATTTAAGTGCAAATGTTAACTACGCTGTGGGCGTATTTGTTTTATTTGTGAGTAGGTGTTTGTTTCATAGGTGAGTAGATACTGTATTTCATAGGTGAGTAGATATTTTATTTGTGAGTAGGTGTTTGTTTCATAGGTGCTGTGACGTATATGTCACAGCACCAGTTTATTGTTGAACGTTACATCAAATTGTTTTAACTATAGTTAAAACAATGTATGATACTCTTCAATCCATTCTAAAAGATAACAAAAATAACCAGCTCTGGTATATCTTGCATTTTTAAACTAATTTCAGAAGTTGCTGTAGATAGATATAGCACAAACAACTTCAAACACTTTAAATCATATCTTCACTACATCACTTACTACAATCTGGTATTCAATAGTTTGCAACATTTAGCTGAATACCGATCATTTTTTTAATAATAGTATTAACATTTTTAACAATAATATTAACATCATTGCTATTATAATACAAATAATAATGATTATTTTTAAAAAATTTTAAAATTCAATCTAATTCGTTTTAACCCTTATTATAACGCTTTTTTAGAATACAATAATGATGCCATATTGTTTTTTTTTTGCATACATAAATCTATGTACAATTAGATCTAAGAATTTGAGTTTAGCAAGTTAAACTGCCACAGTATTAAGTTATTATCTTGTCTCATGACTGCAAAGTCATTTCTCCATACACAAACATAACCTGTCAATAAAAATAAATTTTTTTTAAATAAAATATTTCTCCCAAATAACTTATTGTATTTTTATTAACAAGTTTGCGTAGTTGCATGGAGAAATTAATAGATAGTCATATACAGAGTTGGGGTCATTTATGTAATACATTTGATTTAGTTAATGAAATACATTTGTTCACACACATTTACGGTAATTCTAGATTCCGAAATAAAAATTCAAATACAAATATATGTAATTCACATATTCCAAATGCAAATGCATATTCATATATTTGTATTTTAGGTTAAGAAAAGACAAATATTTTAAAAAGTATTTTAGGTTAAGAAAAGACAAATATTTTAAAAAGTATTTTAGGTTAAGAAAAGACAAATATTTTAAAAAGTATTTTAGGTTAAGAAAAGACAAATATTTTAAAAAGTTTTTTAGGTTAAGAAAAGACAAATATTTTAAAAAGTATTTTAGGTTAAGAAAAGACAAATATTTTAAAAAGTATTTTAGGTTAAGAAAAGACAAATATTTTAAAAAGTATTTTAGGTTAAGAAAAGACAAATATTTTAAAAAGTGTTTTAGGTTAAGAAAAGACAAATATTTTAAAAAGTATTTTAGGTTAAGAAAAGACAAATATTTTAAAAAGTATTTTAGGTTAAGAAAAGACAAATATTTTAAAAAGTGTTTTAGGTTAAGAAAAGACAAATATTTTAAAAAGTGTTTTAGGTTAAGAAAAGACAAATATTTTAAAAAGTATTTTAGGTTAAGAAAAGACAAATATTTTAAAAAGTGTTTTAGGTTAAGAAAAGACAAATATTTTAAAAAGTATTTTAGGTTAAGAAAAGACAAATATTTTAAAAAGTATTTTAGGTTAAGAAAAGACAAATATTTTAAAAAGTATTTTAGGTTAAGAAAAGACAAATATTTTAAAAAGTATTTTAGGTTAAGAAAAGACAAATATTTTAAAAAGTGTTTTAGGTTAAGAAAAGACAAATATTTTAAAAAGTGTTTTAGGTTAAGAAAAGACAAATATTTTAAAAAGTATTTTAGGTTAAGAAAAGACAAATATTTTAAAAAGTATTTTAGGTTAAGAAAAGACAAATATTTTAAAAAGTATTTTAGGTTAAGAAAAGACAAATATTTTAAAAAGTATTTTAGGTTAAGAAAAAACAAATATTTTAAAAAGTATTTTAGGTTAATATTTAAATATTTTTTAACTACTTTTTATTTTATGAAGTAAAAACAAAAATCAACTTAAATTAAATTTATCTATTACTTAAACCTTTAATTAGCTAATTTTTGTTCATTCTATTAAATAATAAATTTGTTCTTAATTTTAAAAAAAAATTTGAAAAAAAGCATTCATATTCATTCTTATCAAACATTTATAATTAAAAAATGCAAAGAATAAAAATAGACTTTTATTTAGACTATTATTTTTATTGTTAATGTATTTTACAAGAAAAATATTTTTTCAAACAGTGTTTTTTATTGTATTTCTATTATATACTTTTTAACTTAATATATATTTTTTAATATTATTTGAAAAAGAATTACTAAAACTCGATTTTTTTAAATTTAAAAACTTATAAGACAATACAAGATATACTAAAAGATATACAAAATAAAACAATAAAAAACAAGTCTTTTTACAAACATTACTAAAAAAACAACTCTTAAACTTTTTTAGTAAAAATAAAATAGCTAAAACATTTGCTAAAAAATATAATACTTTATAAAAAAGTGGGAAATAAACTTTTTAATTTAAATTTAATAGTTCAGTAAACTAAAGACTGACAGGTCTGTACATGATTTATTTCAAAAAAGACCTGTCTATCTTTAGTTTACAGAACTGTGAAATTTAAATTAAAAAGTTTATTTTTCACTTTTTAGTGCAAAAAAAATTTAGTTTAGAGCAAATGTTTTTGATATATTTTATTTTCTACATTTTAGTCTTTACAGTGACTTATGGTATTTAACAATGCGAATTATTGTTATGTAGCATTCTAATTTTTATGTTAAAAAATTATTATTAAACAGTGGTCAGCCTCCAAGAAATAAGAGGAAAAGTTGTAAGTTTCCAACATTTAGAAATATCTTGATGTTGCTAAATGTTGTTAACAATATAATATGTTGCACCAATATAAAATGTTCACATTTTTATATATATTTAGCAAATAATGATTTACAATGTTGGCTATATATAAACTGCAATATAATGCCAAAAAGTTATTTTTTTATCATAATCAATGAAAAAACATTTAAATTAAAAAAGAGCACCTTAAGTAGGAATTAAACCCAGAAAACTGTTCGCAGTGCCTTAAAATGAGACATCTGTTACATCCACAGGATTATACTACTATATCAATGAGGTGAAAAATTAAAGGATTTAAACATTTATTGTATACAAACAAGGTTTCCATTATGTAAATATTAATTGTATGTGCCTACAAATATTATGAAAGCAACAATGTAGTGAGAACATTATTTGTATGAGCATACAATTAATGATCTCCTAAAAATAAAACATTATTTACAAAAAAAATTTCCCTGAAGAGGACTTGAACCCGCAACACTATCACCTGCGCCTCAAAAGAAGTGTGTTATTGTATACACAGCACTAGGCATATATATTAATGATGTAACAAATAAAAACCAAATTTGTGGATGAGTTACTTGATAAAAGGTTCTGGTTAAATGAAAGAAAAGAATATAAAAATGAAAAAGATTATTTGTTACAACAAAA
>NC_088931.1:45290000-45300000 GCF_038396675.1 Hydra vulgaris
CTATTAAATTATGTATCAAACATAGTGGTAGCACTTTTATTTTATTTTTATTTTAAGTATTTTCTTACATATATGTAAAAAAAAAAAGAGTACGTCTAAATTTATGAAAACCACTGTAAATATATATATATATATATGTGTGTGTGTGTGTGTACATAGAACATATGTGTGTGTATTTGTGTGCGTGTGTGTATATATATATATATATATATATATATATATATATATATATATATATATATATATATATATATATATATATATATATATGTATACTTAGAACATGTGTGTGTATTTATGTGCGTGTAAATATATATACATATATAGAACATATGAGGAGTAGGGTGTCCCAAAATGTTTTTCCCACTCCTTTGTGTCTTTTGAGTTCATAAGTATGACTAAAAATTTTTTCTGAGGTCAATTATATATGTAAAATCTCAATTTCTTCTGTACCCAACAATTTTATATTTTTAATGCTTACCCAAGAGGATTTGGAAAGCCAATGTTTTTAGACTATAAGATATAAGAATCAGTCCATTTGGCCTATTTGGTATAGAAGGTTCATTGAAACCTGATTCATAAGGGAAGAGGAGGGGAGAGGTCAATAATGATTACTAGTTAAACAACCTTTGTGTTTTCTGTATACTATTTTGTTTTAACTGGGATTTATCTATTATTTTGATTTTAACCATTTATAGTAATAATTAGAAACTATTTTTTTAATGGTAAATAAACTAGTTTTTTCTTATATAATCATGTTATAGGTATGCTTATCTTACTTAGTTGTATACGTATATCTTACTTAGTTATGTATACATATATTTACTTGAAAATTGTTTAATTAAATGTAATTGTTTTAGGAGGACACTAGAATTATTTTAAATTTGTTTTAGCATTAAATAATAATAAATGTAGTAACTAAAATGTATAAGTGGGTCGTACTCAAAAAAAAAAAAAAAAGGGCTGAGAAGAGAAAGTATGTCAACGAATCCAAGGAGGCTGTTGTTTCTCCTAAATTGCACAATCAATGAGATTCCTAAAGTACAAAATCAATGAGATTCCAAAAAACTCCTAAAGTACACAAGTAAAAAACTCCTAAAGAACACAACTAAAAAACTCCTAAAGTACACAATCAATGGAATTCCAATAAAGCAGCTGGTAACCATCAGATAAGATACATCCAGTTTCTAAAATTTCCCAAGTAGAACAAATGATTATTTTTTTATATATAAATATATTATAAAACAATGATAAAATTTAAAAATGGTCCAATTTTTGCAATACATATTTAATCTAATGGAGATATTATCCATCTGGCCTACTTGGTACAGAAGGTTCATTGAAGTCTAATTCACAGGAGGAGGAGGAGGGGAGGGGGGGTCGATAATGATGGCTAGTTGAACAACCTTTGTGTTTTCTGTATATTGTTTTGTTTTAACTGGGATTTGTCTATTATTTTGATTTTAAATTTATGTAAGAACAAAAAAATGTAATAATAAATATTTATTCTATGTATATTTTTATCTAGATCAATATGATTTCAACCTACAAAGTTGATAGTAGCCTGCTCTCAGAAACATGAGAATAGGGATCTGATCTGCAAAGATAGTTTTTGCAAAAATTCTGAACAAAAATGTGTTGCCTCCGTTGTAATAGACGCTTAGAAGAAAGCAGGGTTTCAAGATTTTATCATCAGTGGATCCAGTGTCAGATACTTAAGCTCAATAATAACTACATAAATCTGAATCATCACAAATCATTGAATTGGAACTCTAGCAATGGCAACTTCTCTAAGATACAAAATGAGTATTTAGAGGAAAGTAATACACTTATTGGCAAAGTTTGATCAAAAAGTAAATCAGGATCGTTTTCGCTATGAGAATGCCAAATAGGAGAATATTTAGCTTTTCCTAGATCAAAAAGGAGAGCAAAACATGTTTACAGAAGAACTGGATGAAGTTTTACAATATACAGTTAAAAAAAAATTTGACTCAAGAGGATAGAGGAGACAAAAGGTAAAGGTAGAATCACAATTAACGCAGTAAATCCAATGAACTCGAGGTTTTTTTTTTATTCATCTGGAATTGATTCTGAATTGAAATTTAGTTCAGATTCTTCAGATGATGAAGATTTACCTAATAGATTCAGTCATTCTACTAAATCTAAGATAATGATAATAAGTGCTTAAGATCAGGTAGACTGTACTGCTAGAATACTATGACATTGAATCTGCTAGAATACTATGACATTGTAGATAAAATATTTGCTGTTTGCTGTGACACCACTGCATCCAATACTGGAATACAATCTCTGAAGCTGTAGTTATCCTTAACTCCATGCTTAATATACAACTTATATGGTTTCTCTGTAGAAGACATATGCTAAAAATACTTATTTCACACAATATAGAGGCCGTTCCCAAGGAAAAGGCTGAATGTCTAACTCCAGAAAAATGGGTGTTTATTTAAGAAAGAGGTTGACAAGATATAGGTTTGATTGGAGTCAGCTTAAGGTTGAGTCACCCCTTTATAAAATTGCTAAGAAAACTCTGGAGTTTGGAAAAGAGGCCCTCAAAAACGTTTGTGAGGCACTGGATCCACTGATGATAAAATCTTGAAACTATACATTACATGAAACTATGCAAGCTTTTGTTTTTTTTTTGGGAGGAGAAGTATCTGGACTTTGTTTTCATCAACCTGGAGCCTGCCATGAAGATAGGTATAGTATATTGAAAAAAAAAATGTGTAAGTATAATAAATAACATATAAATAAAAAAATATAATAAATAAATATTAATGGTGACAAAATTTAACTCTTTAAGTTTATGGTTGATGCTTTATACATTCTTACTCTGAGAATAACAGGTATGATCACCATGATTATGAGTCAAGTGGAAAAAAAAGATGAAAGAGACAGCAGCCTTCTTCAAGTGAAATGGAGCTGTGGAGGAAGGAAAAAGCCATAAAGTCGTTTGATTTATTCAAAAAATTTATCAAAAATTTGATTTGCATCAACGATTGTGTCGTTATATACATATGCTTTATTCATGACTTTGTAGGATTTGGATACAAATCTGACAATATGCAACACAATTTAATGCTGGTGGTCAGGGACAATAGAAAGAAGCCTAAAAAAAGTCTTTCCAAGTCCCAGTTAAAAAATATATAATTTATTATTCATAAAATACATATTTTTTAACACAATTTTGTATTTTTAATATGAAAATGTGTAAAAATTATCTTTTAAACAAAAAATGGAGTTTTACATATTGATGAAATTGTGGTCCAAAAATGTTTTTTATATATATATTTGCAATCAGGGGACACTAGAGAATGAGAAAAAACTGTGTGCACATAGAAATTTAAAAAAAGTGTAAATTTGGGACACCCTAAATAGACTGTTGTTAAATAGACTGACAAGTAGGTAGAATATCCAAAGAGTTTTGCTACATTGACTAACAAATAGGTAGAACATGCAAGGAGTGTTGCTTAGGATGGTTCAAAAAACAACATTTTTGAAAGTTATCTGCAGTTCACACCTTAATGTGTTCTATATGATAAAATAACACTAGACTTAAAAGTTTTTTGAATAAAAAATATATTTAGGGGTGCCTCAAAAACCTTGAACATTTAATTTGAATAGTAAAAAAAAATTTTTTTTCAAGAGTATCTTTATATAAAAATTTCAAAAATATTGATCATTTCTATGAAAAAAACATTATTTTAGACTTTACTATCAAGAAAATGACATTATTAACTAAAAATAAAAAATATGCGCTTTTACAAAGTTTTTTAGTTACAATTATTTTTATCAATTTTTTTTTATAAAATAATTTTTATTTTTAAAGTTAATAATAATTTCCATTCTTTTGAGCCACAACAATTTATACTTTTGAAAAACTTTTTTTTTAATAATATTAAGGACCCATTAAATGTTTAAGGCTCCATTAAATTGTTTTTTTGTTTTTCACCTCCCCAAGGCTGAGAAGGCCACTACAGATGAGGAGGCTACTTGTGGTTATAACTCTCTTTCAACTCTATAACTCCGAAGCACGAACCTTGACGAACAAGGCCGCTGCGTGGAGAAACAAGTTGATATACTTATATACTTAGTAAATATTAAAATGAAAAAAAAAAATACAACTTTTTGTTGGCATTTAGAGTTTCATGCCTGGCAGCAATTATCAGTCATATATTTTTTAAATTAAGAAATTAAAAAACCGTTAAAAATTTAAGTTAAGCAATGCAATGGGATCTAACGTCAAAAAGTTGATTACATGATGTCTTAGCCTAACTTTACCCTGTGTCAAGTTGACAAAGAAGAAATTTATTTCTCTGCAGACATTTTGATATAATTTCAGCTTTTTTATTTAATAAACTGTTGTCATTGTTTGAAATAATTTTATACTTTAAATTAAGACATAACTTGCACAATTTTATTGTCAGGTTTCATATCTTCTAATTATTTTCCAACTAACCACTGGATTTTTATTATTATCTTTCAAGTTCTAAACTTCTTTTGACAGTTCTGCATGGCTTTTATTTTTAGGAATATTAAATAATTTTAAATGGTTGGCATGTCTCAATTTAAAGGGTGTTTTACTTATACCAATGTATGATTTTTTTATTGAAAGTTTATTTGAAGTGATAGTTGTTTGGTATACGATGTTGTTGGTCAAGCAGTTATTGAGTAAAGGGTAATTGTTTTTATTAAGGTTGCATCGAGTTACATTGAGGAAGTTCACAATTTTGAGGTTGCACTGTATAGATATGCTAAGATCGTTGCATTTAAGTGTGGACCACTAACATTTTTTAAAAACTTTCCTTGCATGAATAATAATTAACATAAGTTCTGTGCTTATAGTGAGATGTTTTTCAGCAAAATTGATAGAATCGTCAAGGAGATTTCACTAACTGAAACATAGAAATTGTTGATATCAAAAATGAGGAATTTATAAAGGTGAATTTATCTTTTATATTAAAATAATTGATAACATTTTGAGTGTTTTTCTACTGATTTAGATGCAAAATATTCTTTATATCAGAGTTTTATTTATAGAAAATGTCTTTACTAATTCTACAAATTCCCCTTTTTGCAGGATTTATTAATTTAACTGTTGGCTTGTATGTAAAATTAGTTAATTAGCCCTTTAGAGTTAGCTTTCACTTATTTGGGCATAATAGATTAAGTAAAGAGCTTTCAAAACTGAAAACTGCTTTTATGCTAAATTTGTGAAACTCACTAAATATAAAACTTAATTCAGGAGCCACAGAACTATAATGATATTTTTAGCGTTACTTTGAATTTTGGTTGAGATGGTTTGTAATGTATAACAATTTTTAGAAGTTCTTGCTAAGCATACTCTTTTACCTAAAAACAAATAAAATCCGACCAGATCTAGACAATCTAATTAAACAAGAACTGTAAACTTTTTTATTCCCCACGATTAACATGTCAATAACAAGATTGTATTTAGTTACTTTTTTATATAATTTACTTTTTTCAAAGGAATACTGAAAACATATGGGAAAAGATTGCTTTTAGTTGATTTCTGTTCTACAATAGAAAAACCCAAGTTCTTGTTAAATGGTTTAAATTGGAAAAAGTATTGTAATCTTTTTGTTGTACTAAGGTTGCCGAATGGCAGTAGTAGTGTTGGTATTTGGTGTTGTTTTAATTTTAACGGAATAAGAGTGTGTAACATTTATACAAGCCAAATCAACCAACATACATAGAGATGTTCGAGAACTGCATCAGTGGATATGCTGATTGATTGAAACGAATGGTGGCAATTTTCAAAACAAGATTTGCCCTTGTTCACACAGGTTGTACAGTAATTGCCCTGGTCAGCTCAATCAACAGATTTGAATTCAATTGAATCAATTCAGACTTGATTGGAAAAATAATTAGTCAATGTGCATATATGATCCATAAATAACCTAAAGCAAGAATTAGATACCATTTGGAGAAGAGTTCCAAACGAAATCTGCAACAATCTTGTTAAATCAATGCAAAAAAGATGTGCAGTTTGCAAAAAAGCTCATGGGGGATATTTTAAATACAAGCTTTGGTTTAATACTTTGTTAAGTTTTTATTTTATGATAGCTTAAATATGCTTTAAGCTATTTTTTTCGAAAGCACTGTGTGTGTGTGTGTGTGTGTGTGTGTGTGTGTGTTTGTGCGTGTGTGTGTATAGACATATATATATATATATATATATATATATATATATATATATATATATATATATATATATATATATATATAATATATATATATATATATATATATATTATATATTATATATTATATATTATATATTATATATTATATATATATATATATATATATATATATATATATATATATATATATATATATATATATATATATATATATATATATATATATATATATATATATATACTATACTATATATATATATAAATATATATATATATAAACACATAATATATATATATATATATATATATATATATATATATATATATATATATATATATATATATACTATACTATATATATATATATACACATAATATATATATATATATATATATATATATATATATATATATATATATATATATATATATATATATATATATATACATATAAAACCAAACGATCTAGATTTGAAGCAAATATGTTTAAATTAACTCCCAAAAAATTTGAGAAAAAAAAGGACCTCAATATGACTAAAAACAGCTTATTTTGAGCGTCTTGAGGGCAAGACTACCATAAATATTTTTAATAATTTTTTTGCAGAACATAAATGAATATCTGAGTTTTTGATTAAAATGGTTTTTTTATCTCCCATAAAAAAAGTATAATTCTCATTGTTAAATGGATTGAAATTTAGTTACTACGCAGTGCAGTGTTGCTTAAAAACCTTAACAAAAATTAAGTTAAAACATTTTAAATTTCATAGTAATGTTTAGAACTGTATGTATTATATATAAGTCGGATCAAAATTACTTGTTTTATGCCTAATTAATAATTATTTTGAATAAAATATCTATTACTGTGACAACTACAATTTCACAGTTTTTTTAAAAGACCATATGAATATACTATATGCTTAAGATATAATACGTTATTTATACTATTTTTAATATAAAAGTATATTACATAAAGTACCTCAGCATTTATTAAATATTAAGCAGTGTAGTAAGATTTACAAATATTAAATTTAATGTTAGTAATAATCATAAATAGTAATAAATTGCAATGAAAATGTACAAGGGAATAGAAAACCTGCATGAATTTAGCAAAAAATGTTAACTGAGATCTAATAAAAAAAAGAAATCTTTTATTATTAACTCAGGAAAATTTGCTAATTTCTATTTTTTAAGAAACCTACTTTAATATATTTACATATTGAGAAAGAAAGAAAAAGAGAGAGATAAAAAAATCTAAGTGATCTCAATATAAAAAACTTCCATTTAGAAATTTAACTTCTAACAGGCATGGATATTTTACAACATTAAGCTTACCTGCAATCTAAACTACCTAAAACTATCAAAAAGATTAATTTGATTATGACTAAACTGAAAATATACTTTAAAGAATGTTAAGAAACCTTGGATAATGATAAGATTTGATGTTGTTAGTGACATTAAACTAAAAAAATGTTCCCACAAAGTTAGACAAATAGTATTCTGTTCTGAAGAATAATAAAAAAAGAAGCTCTGCTAATATTTACCAAACCAGAAAAAAACTTTAAAAATAGTCTTTTTAGCATACCAGATTTGAAAAACATTTAAGACATAAAAAATTTAGACATAATAAAAGATCCACCAAAGATAAGTTTGAGGATTTGATGTTTTTGGAAGATTTGATTGGAATAAGAAAGGTTACTTTTAGGACAGAGGATATTAAGTTTAGTAGAAAAGTTAAACTTTACATTTAATAATTATGGAAGATATTTTTATTATTAATTATTTTAGTTAAAATTAAATTTTTTTATGCTTGCAGGCAGCAGAGATTAACCGAAAGAAAAAAAGAACAAAGAAAATGTAATCAATGGAGTCAAATTATAAAATGAACCCAGTTCTGAAACAAGTTTTCATTTATTTTTTAATTCAATTTTTTTAACACAGGAAAAGTGTTTTTAAAATTGGTCGATAAACATTTCCTGCCCTCTAATAAATTACATAAAATTTTTAATCGAAATACAACTTAAGTAAGCTACTGTTGCACAAAAAATATGGAAAGAATTATAAAAGGTCACAATAATGCTTTGTTAAACAAAAAAGAAATCCTAAATGAAAAAACTACAGAAAATTGTAATTGTAAACAAAAAAACAATTGTCCAATGAGTGGAAGTTGTTTATCAAAAAATGTGGTATATAAATGTGTTATTTCCTCTACGAATTTACTTGATAAACAATATATTGGCATAACAGAGGGTGAATGAAAAAAACGTTTTGCCAATCATGAGCAATCTTTCAAAAATAAAAAGTATTCAAAAGACACCATGCTGTCAAAATATATATGGGAATTAAAATATAAAAATATTGATGATTTTATACTAAACTGGTTCATTTTTAAAGCAGCGCCTGCATATAACAATATTTTCAAAAAATGCATACTATGCCTGCAAGAAAAATTTGAAATAATTACTCATGCAAACTAAGAATGCTAAATAAACAAAAAAAAAAGAATTAATTTCTAAATGTAGGCACGAAAATAAGTTTCTCCTAAAAAACTATAAAAATAAATGTGCTCAAATAATAGTTACAATAATTCCCCCTTTAGAAAAATATTTTTTTTAAAACGCATAAGTATTATCATAAGTCATTTCTAAAGAATTCTTTTGATAATAGTGCCAGCAAATTCCACAAATGAGTGAAAACTTACAGTATTTAAGACATTTGCAACTTCCTATAATTTAATTTTTGGTATAATAGTTTTATTAATTTGATCAATCATTTCTGATGAAACTTTATTGATGAAATACAGTGTTAAATGAAAAAAATATATATTTTTGTTAAGTGATTTTCTACTAATTTATAATTGCTCTGTTCTTTTAAGAACATTGATCACTCTATTTTAAAGAATACATTTTAAAGTTGTTCAAATATACATATCTATATATATATATAAATATATATATACATATATATATATATATATATATATATATATATATATATATATATATATATATATATATATATATATATATATATATATATATATATATATATATATATATACATGTGTGTGTGTGTATATATATATATATGTATATATATATATATATATAAGAACACAATAACCAAAGTGATTGGGTAAAAATTGTGTTTTAAAAATTTAGTAAACACAGTTTACCTTTATCTAATAAAATTTAAGATTTAAGATGTTTTTTAAAGAAATTTTTTTTAAAGAAAGTTTTGAAAAAATGAAATCTTATTTAACTAATTTTTATTACTTTATAATACCTTTAAACTTAAACAGAAGTCTTCTTTAATTGGTACTATATAGAAGCTTTTTTAAAAGCTTACTTATAAAAATTTTCAAAAATAAAAAATTCAAAACTAACATTATACCTGAACAAGTTTGTAGACCTTAACAAACAAATCAAATCCAAGCTTGTCTTCTAGTTCAACACGTAACTCTTCAATATTAGAAAAAACACTGTCTGTATTATATGTTTTTAAGTTCATATTTTGAGACAGCATACTTTTTTCCTCATCAAAATCTTCTTCTAAAAAAAAAAAACCTTTCTAGCATATAATAATTATTAACTTTTAAAATTTTAAATAAAAAACTCTAATATTTATTATGTATTATTATCTAAGAACCTTTTGTATAAGTAAGTACACTTCTCATAGAATCTAACAAATGCTCAAAATCATAATCTTCTTCATTTTCATTGTAAACTGTATTTTCATCATCATTTGAAAAGCTGTATTATAAATTTAAGTAAATAAAAAGTATTCATAAAGCTTGATTACACACAAACAAAAATTGT
>NC_088931.1:45305000-45337500 GCF_038396675.1 Hydra vulgaris
TAAAATAATGTGGTTTTAAAAATCTCATTTTATAAAAAAATTAGCGACGTAAAAGCTAATATGGTATAAAATACCTTTAATTTTTATGTTTTGAGAGTTTTTCCTGAACAAAACTTTTTAATGTGAATATTTACACACAAAAATTTTTTTTTTAATTATTGATTTTTGAATATACCAACTTTATCTTATTTAATATATATACTTTTGAATATATAATACATTGAATTATATTACATTTGCAATTTTAGAAAATGTAAACAAACTTAAACCAATCATTTTTTTCTGATAAAAAATAACTAATTGAATTGTTATTCTTGACAAAAGAATTTTTTGCCTAGTTTAGTTTTTAAAAATTATAAAAAAATAAATATATATTTTCTATTGCAAATGGGGAAAAAAAAGAAAAGTTAAAAAATTTATTTGTAACTAAAATTAAAAAATTTATTTGTAATGTTAATTTAAACCCATGACGACCGCTTTGGCTTCTCAGAAATCCAATTTCTGTTTTTCCTCAACTTCCAACAAATGGAACAGTTCTACGATATTATCAGTATGTTATTACATAAAAAAGTAAAAGGTTCAAGTCTACTTAAGAAATTTTTTCATGCAAAGAGTGGGAAAAGGGATATGGTTTGCCATGACAAAAATTTATGTTATGAAAATATGAAGATATGCAGCCTTAAAAAAATTTTTAATATATGGAACTAAGCTGGCTTTGGAAAGTATATAAATGCTGAAGTACAAATTGTGCAAAATTTATTAAACTAAAAAAATTTTACATTTCAATGCAAAATAAAAGTTATCTAGCCTGGAAAATAACCAAAAAAAAAAAAAAAAAAAAAGAGAATCAATTTGAAGAATTCCTTGAAAATTTATTAGATATTTCTAAAAGCAACATAGAAGCAAAAATAAAATCAGATATGCCAAGATCGAATGCTGCAGTGATAGAAGATTTGGCTTTTCCTGTGTGAAGTGATCTCTCATGGCTCAGGTAAATTATATCTTAAAATTTAATTCAAATAATTATTTTTAATAATTTAAACTTATATTCTGCTGCTCACCAGTCTTCAGTTGCTAGTGATAGTGATTTCGATTTTCCAGAAAGGGATGAAAATCAGCTTCCAACACACACAAAGGTAAAGCACCAAAAACCCTCCAAGGTTTTTGGTGCTAAAGTCTATTTTCTTTCAATTCTTTTTAAATTTAAGTAATTAAATTTACTTTTTACAACATTTTGCTTAACCTGCTTTCTTGTCGGTTTGGTTATTTTTTTTTTGATGTACGCGCGCAAAACAAATGTGAGGTCGGCGGTAATAATAAAAGAAATTGTTAAAAAAAGTAATTAAAACAAACATTAAAAATTTTTAGCGTTTTTTTTTAGCGTTTTGGTTTAGCGTAAATAAATAGAATTGCTGTTGAATAATAAAAAAACGTTGTTGAAACCTGAAATTGATTTTCTACTGTAAAAAGTAATGCTTTAATAGTTTACTTAAAAAATTAAAATTTTTTAAATTAAATAAGTAAAAAATCTTATCAACGTAGAAATATAAAGAAAGCTAAATATAGAAAAGAAAGCTGGAAACTGAAGTTGATCAATTAGCTTGTCTTGCTCAAGAAAGAGAATGAAAATCTTGAGCTAGAGCAAATGAATCAGATGAGCAATAAGCATCTTTTCTAAAAAAACGAAGAGAACTATATGTTAAGCTGAAACAGAAGAAGGTAGAGGCAGGTGCATTGCTAAACAAAAAAAAATATAATAAAGAATATATAAAAAAAACTTTTTAAAAGCAACATTTTAAAAATGGACAAAAAAAGTAAATAATAAACTATTCCACAGGACCCAAGGACTTTGTGTACGTACACAACCTGAAATTAATTATTAAAATTAACCAGCCATTAAAATCAATCACTGAAAATGTTGGGCAACTTATTTTAACTTATTGCGCCAAAATTTTCAGTCATTAATTTTAATGGATATATCAGGTTGTGTACGTACAAAAATTCCTTGGGTAAGGTGAAATTGTTTATTTTTTACTTTTCAGTCCATTTTTAAAATGTTGTTTTTAAAAAGTTTTTTTATATATTTTTTATTTATTATCATTTAACATAAATTAATTTCTTTCTATTCTCAACATTTATATAAATGAATTAAAATATGTTTTTTTCTTTTTCATTATTTCTTAAAATTGTGGCTTTGCAAATGACTTTTTACTTTTAAAAAGTTATTAACAAAAAGTATTATTTGTTACTAACAAAAAGTATTACTTGTTACTAAGAAAAAGTATTACTTGTTACTAAGAAAAAAAATCTAGTTAATTACTCTAGCAGCGCTTTTTTTTTGTGACAAACAAATATTTAAGTTCCAAGTATCATTAATTAAAATATATAAACTGCTGCGCTTTCACTTGTTATAAGACAAAAAAGTTAAATATATTCTTTATGAATATTTTTGATGCAGTGTTATAACATGTTTACAAGAAATTATATTTTTTGTAAAAAATAGAAAAGGAGGAAGAAATACCAGGAACAAAAAAACTAATTTTTTCAAATTTAAATAATTTTTTAATCAAAATTCTTAAATATAAGGAAATATCCGTTTTTACTTTATTGATATTGCACAATCTGTTATTAATATAAAGCCAATGCAACTATTATAAAATGTCATTTTTCTAAACTATTATTTTTTGCAAAATAAAACTTAAAAATATGAACAAAGAAATTGCAAGATCTATATGCCTTCAAGCATAATTCAAACAAAAAATTATTAATAGAGTTATTTAACTCTTTATAAGGTGTCGTTTAAAGTTTGTAATAATTAATGTTTTTTAAAATTCAATAATAAAATGTTTCCAAAAAATATCTACTGAAAATAAATCTATCTACTTGGCAATTTTAACATAAGTAAACTTTAAACGCTATAAATATACCATAATTAATCAAATAAAAATTAATATAATTAATCTAATTAAAATATTCAAATCAATTGCGCATCGTGGTGAACAGACGTGTTTTTATTGCTTCAAAAATAAAAAAATAAAAAATTAAATTAAAATGGATATTAAGATGATTTCAGATTTACTAGAGAAACAAAAAAAAGATATTTTGGAGGAAACGAGGAAGCTTTTGAAAGATCACGAAAAAGTATTCGTATCTCTAACTGCAGCAAATATGAAAATTCTTACTGAGCGGCTAGATATGAATAAAAAAGTCGTAAGCGAAAATTCATATAAAATTAATAACATTGCAATGGATTTAGATGAAACGAATAAAAAAGTTATATCACTTGTATCTGATTGCAGTGATATTATGAAATCTATCCAAACTAACGATGAGATTATTTCGAATAAATTTGAAGTTGTAAAGAAAAAAACAAAAGAGTTAAGCAATAAAATTAAAGACAATAGCGAAATACTGAAAATAAAGAATAAGCTTAGAGAAATCGAAGATCGTTCACGAAGGAACAACCTCAGAATAGAAGGCCTGAAAGAAAGCGAAAACGAAAATTGGAGTGTAAGCGAATCTAAGATACAAAAGATGTTTGAAGATACACTTGGTTTAAAAAGTATACAAATCGAGAGGGCTCACAGGACAGGATTTAGAAACACACACAAAACTCGCCCAATAGTTGTTAAGCTACTTAACTATAAAGACAAAGTAGAAATTTTAAAACAGGCGAAAAATTTAAAAGGAAAAAATATTTACATAAACGAAGACTACTGCGCCGAAACTACAATTATAAGAAAGGAGCTTCGAGAACAACTGAAAAAAGAACGAGAAGGCAGAAAATATGCGGTTATATCGTACGATAAACTAACCATTCGCGAATGGACTCCCAAAGAAAAGTAAATGTTTTTTATTTGTTATTTTATTGTTTAAATTCTTATGTTAAAATGGAAACTAATTTATTATCTAATTTTAATGCAAAAACTTACACATCCAATAATAATGGCAATAATAATGACATAAATAAACTTAAAGCTTTCCTAAGAAACACAAATATACTTTTCGAAAATAACCCTGAATTAAACATTAGTTTTTTTAAGGATGGGGATGGAGAGGAAAATATAAGCCCTTATTATTACAACTCGAACATTTCAATGTTCATTGGCAACATTGATGTTAATGCACTATCCATTCTGCATCTAAATATAAGGAGTATACAAAAAAACTTTGATAAATTTAAAGAATTTTTGTTTACCGTTAAAATAAAATTTCAAATTATATGTCTAACAGAAACATGGTGCAGGAATAAAGAAATCGAAAATAACTCTAACTTTCAACTTAATAATTATAAAGTTATTCATCAAATAAGAGGATCTGAAAAAATAGGAGGTGGAGTGTGCATTTTCATACATAACTCTTTAGATTTTAAACTGCGTAAAGAAATGTGCTCAATAACAAAGGATTTTGAGTTACTAACCGTTGAGGTCTTAAGCGATGCCAGCAAAAACGTAATTCTGCACGTCATATATAGACCGCCTTCAGGTAATATAAAAGCATTTAGCAAACACTTTAAAGGTTCAATTACAAAAAAAGATACTTATGGAAAGCTAATTTATTGTGTAGGCGATCTCAATTTAGATTTTCTAGATTATGAAAGTAATAAAAACGTCAGAAATCTTACTAATATTATATTTCAAAATGGTTTTATTCCAACAATTAATAAACCAACTCGCATAACAAAAAATAGTGCTACACTGATTGATCAAATCATAATAAACAATTTCAAAAACATAAAAGTTAAGGCTGGAATTTTTGTCACTGATATATCAGACCACTTTCCGGTTTTTATAATTTCACAAAAAAGCATCAATAAAATATCAGAAAAAAAGAAATTAAAAAGCGAATAATTAATGATACATCCACTATGACTTTTATGAATCTGTTATCCACAACAAACTGGGAAACTATTTTAAAAACTAAAAATGCTCAGGAAGCTTATAATATTTTTCATTGCATATTTCAAGACCACTATAATGAAGCTTTCCCAATTATTAGTAAATTAATCAAAACCAAATCCCATCAGAATCCCTGGATAACGGCGGGAATAATAAAGTCATCACAAAAAAAAAACGTTTGTACGAAAAATTTATAAAAAAAAGAACTTATAAAAATGAAACAAAATATAAAAATTACAAACGTCTTTTCGAGACAGTTATTAAGTATTCGAAAAAACAGTATTACACCAACCAATTACATAACTGCAAAAATGATGCACAAAAAATGTGGCGCATAATGAAAGAGGTGATAGGAAAAAAAAACATAAGCGCTAATGAACTTCCCAAAAAACTCATTATAAATAATTGTGAAATTACTAATGAAACGTTAATTTCTAATTCTTTCAATCATGAGTTTGTTAATACAGGCTCGAGTTTGGCTTCCAAAGTAAAAAACAGCAAAACTAGCTTCGAGTCATATTTGACCTCTAATAATGATCTCATGGAAAATAATAAGTTATATGAACAAGAACTACTTGATGCTGTAAATTTATTAAAATCAAATAAAGGTAATGGAGTTGATGATGTAAGTAGCAATATAATAATTAAATCAATATTTTATTTAAAAACTCCGCTTTTGCACATTTTCAGTCTTTCTTTAGAACAAGGTATCTTTCCTGACAAACTAAAAGTGGCCAGGGTGATACCAGTTCTAAAATCTGGAGATGCAACTTGTGTCGCAAATTACAGACCTATTTCAATACTACCATGTTTTCAAAAATACTAGAACATATTATGTATAAAAGATTGTACCATTTCTTAGATATTAATAACATCCTTTATAATAAACAATTCAGATTCAAAAACGGTCACTCCACTGATCAGGCAATTGCCTATCTTGTTCACGATATTCTGAAATCTTTTGATGAAAATAAATATACTTTAGGCGTGTTTATTGATCTCAGTAAGGCTTTTGACACTGTAAATCATAATATTTTATTAACCAAACTAAAAAACTATGGTATTAAACACTCGAACTTTAAATGGTTTAAAAGCTACCTGTCAAATAGACAGCAATAATTTCTCATAATTGCAGTAAAACTAACAATATGAATATAACTTGTGGAGTACCTCAAGGCTCTATATTAGGACCGCTCTTATTTCTAATATATACCAACGACTTAAGTAAATCTTGTAATATATTAGACTCAATCTTGTTTGCAGATGATACTAATCTATTTTATGCTCACAATGACATTTTCACAATTTTAAATCTTATTTAAAACTGTAAACATAGAACTTCAATATCTTTCTAAATGGTTTAGAGCAAACAAATTATCTCTAAATGTAATAAAAACAAAATATACTTTTTTCCATCGCTATCATGAAAGAGACAAAATTCCATTAAAACTTCCAAATCTTTGTATTAACAATTATGAAATAAAAAGAGAGGTATCATTAAAATTTCTAGGCGTACTCCTGGACGAAAATGTAACTTGGAGATGTCAGATAAAATATATTGAAGGTAAAATATCAAGAAACATCGGCATGCTATATAGGGCAAAACCATTTTTAAATCTAAGTTGTGTAAAACTCTTATATTTCTCCGTTATTCATTCCTATCTTAATTACGCTAGCATTGCATGGTGTAGTACCAATAAAAATAAATTGAAAAAACTTTTTAATATGCAAAAACATGCTATCAGAATTATATCCAATAAAAGCCGCTATACACCCTCTCGACCCTTATTTATTAACTTAAGTATACTAAATATCTACCAAATAAATATTTATCATCTCCTAATTTTTATGTTCAAAATTAATAAAAGTATCATTCCAAAAATATTTAACCCGTAATTCAAAATAAAGGAAAACAAATATCTAACTAGATATTCAAATAACAGATATATACAGCCCAAAAGTTATTATGCAGCAACTGATTTTTCAATTTCAATAAGAGGACCAAAGGCATGGAATAAAATACTTTCAACTGAATTTAAAACTCTAACAATGCTTAATGAGTTTAAGACAAAACTAAGACAAAATGCTTAATGAGGTTAAGACAAAACTCTTTCTGAAATTACATTATGATTTATCTATCAATTACATGAAAAGTATATTAATTTTAGAAAAAGACTGAGTTAAATTTATTTATATCCTAATATATATTTTTATTGTTTTTGTTTTTTGCTAAGCCTATAGCGCTTCTAGCTAATTTTTCACTTTTTTTTTATTTCTTATTTTTTTATTAATAGATGTTTTATTTATTATTTTACCACTTTTGTACATTTGTTTATTTTATAAATTTAACGAAGTTTCTTATTTTAAAAATAAACTTTATATTTACGGAATTTATAAAGGGGCTTGGTGATAAGACATATTAGTCTTCTTCTTGCCCCTGCTATATTTATATTTTGTTAGTAAATTACGGAATGTATATTTTTAAACGGCAAAAAAAAAAAAAAAAAAAAAATCTAATAAAACTGAGTAAAAAAATACATTTTAAATTCTTTTCAGAAAATGTAAAAAATTTTCGTGAAACCTGGAAAGGCATTTTTTAGGTGGTGTTTTTATCAACATACAAAAAGCATTTGATACTGTATCAACCATTGTAATTTCTGAACAGTACGGAATCCGAGGAGTTGTAATTGGTTTCAATCTTATCTTTCAAATCGGAAGCAGTTTGTAAGCATTAAAATACAAACCAAATAACAAACACATAGTTTGTGATGTTCCCCAGGGTTCTGTTGTTAGCCCTTTATTATTTTTGATTTATATTAATGATCTAAATAACTCTGTCCACTTCTCATCAGTCCATTTGTTTGCTGATGATACTATTATCTTGCAAATTAATAAGTCTCATCATTCCTTGTGTAAGAATATAAGCTTAGACTTAAAAAGTTTAGTACATTGGCTAAGTGCAAACTTAATTTCTCTGAACTTATAAAAAACTGAACTAATATTTTTTTCATCTCCAAAACAAACAAAAATTTTTATACAATAATCATATAACTAAAATTAAAATTAATTAATAATAGACATTTGTATATAACACACATTGTTAAATATCTTGGTATTTTTATAGATTCCAACCTCTCATGGACTTTTCATATAGATGCATTCTGTAAAAAACTTAATTGAGCTAATGGCATGCTTTGAATAATTTGCCATTATGTTGATAAAACTACCCTTAAAAATCTATATTTTGCAATTTTTCAGTCTCATCTCAACTACTGTTGTCAGGTTTGGGGACAAATTGGTAACTGTAATATTAATAAATTGTTATCAGCTCAGTGACAATCAATCCGAATAATAAATTTTCAACTCCATGATACAGAAACTCCAAACTTCTTTAAAAAGGTTAAAGTTCCTACCTTGTCAGCACTAAATAGATTTGCTAATCTTCTTTTTGTTTTTGACTTCCTGAATAAAAAGTTACCTTCCTCTATTTCAACCTTCTTCACTGAAATTCCATTTATACATTCACATTTAACAAGAAACATCAATAATGGAAAACTAAATGTGCCTCCCTATAAAACTTTTGCGGTATGACGAGTATTCAAATATACATCAGTGCATCAGTGAACGGAATCTTGTGTGCATTGTGAATGAGTTTAAAAAATTAAAACTTAAAAATAATTTCTTTATTTGAAACAAAATAAATTTAAACAAATTCTAAAAAAAAATTATTTTAATTTTTTATCATTAACTTCTTTTAGTTTTCTTATTTTTCTTTTTCTTCTTACTATTTTTAAAAAAAACTTCATTGTTTTGTCATTATTATCTTTGTTATTACTATTATTAGTATAGTTATTATAAATACTATTATTTTTGCTGTTACTTTTGCTCTATTAATGAATAAAGTTATTATCGTTATTATTATTATTTTTTAAATTATTATTAATAATATAATTATTTAGTGTCACTCCTTTGATCAGGTTTCTGCATGAGTGACTCCTTCCTTGTCAATAATTTATTTATATTTATTCTTAATAATGATATTTTGCTTTTATTATTTATAATATTATAGATTATTCTATTCGTATTCTTCTTATCATTTTTATTATTATTACTGTTATTATTATAATTGTTATTATTATTACTATTATTACAAATATTATTATTAATAATATATTATTGTAATTATATGATTGTAAATTTTGAGGAAAATAAATATCTTGTTGTGTTGTTTTTTTTTTCATTTTTTTGATAAAATAAAAAGGAGGGAGGGAGGGGAGTGGGTCTAAAATGGTCAAAAATTGTGTGATGTAATTTGTGAACAACCCCTAATAATTTATTTGTTTGTTTTTTATTTTTATTTCTAAATTGGGTAATTTTTTTGTTATTGTTTGTTATGAGAAATTATCGAAATAAATATTATTGCTCTTGGAAGATAATATATAAAAAAACTTTTATTATGTTTATTTTATGATTTATTTTTTTATGCGCCTATAACATCTTTTATTTCTTTTCTTTTACTGAACATTTTTAATGGAAAAGTTAGGTTAATAAAAATAAAATTTTCTTTGTTTTTTTTCTTAAGTTATTTCTTAAGTTCATTTGTTAATAGCGCGAATATCAAATGTAATTGTTGTACAAAATTTTTTACGTAATTGTCATTCAATCTTAATAAGTAGTTTTTATAACAATAATTACTTCTTTTATCTTACTGCTTGTTAATGTTAAAAAATGATAAAAAATGGCTTACATGAAATGGCTTACCGCTTTACATAAAATGGCATACAGCATGCCATTTTATGTAATACAGTTGCACCAGTTTACACTTTAAAACAAGGTCTAAAGTCCAGCTGTTCAGAAATAGCAATGGAGTTTGACAGAGACAAGCTCTATTAGCTACAATACCTGTTAGTGTTAGGCGCGGAACTAGCATTTGCTCACAAACAATGTTTATAGGAGCTGTTAAAGCTCCAGGGGGAAATATTCATAATTTAAATATATCAGATTAAGCCATTATGAGGAAATGTTGCAAAAGAATTTAATCTTGCACTTTGTTGGTAAAAAAAATAGAGGAAAAGTTAAAAAGAAAAGTTAAAATGGAAAGGGTTGCTACATCTGTTACCAGTTCTAAATTTACTACAATAGGTGATTGCCTACTTGGAATTATAGCTGTAAAGAGCTCTAAAGGAAAATATCAATATCTATTGTTAGTCAAGATGTTTTAGAGTATTTTGAAATAGCAGATAACATAATTGGAGCCTGTACTGATCCTACATCAAGTAATATAGGTAGACTAAAGGAAGCTATATAAATAACTAGTGAAATTATTTAAAAGTTTGTTTGGTTTATGTGTTGTCATCATATATATGAACTCCATATAACTCATGCAATACAGGCTACATCACAAAATACAATACATCACAAAAGTTAAATGTAAGGGTCTAAACAAATATATAAGCAATCTTAACATCTTGAAATAGGCAGCAATCTTTACATCTTGAAATAGGTAGCAATCTTAACATCTTGAAATACGTAGCAATCTTTACATCTTGAAATAGGTAGCAATCTTAACATCTTGAAATAAAATAATCTTTACATCGCTAGCAGCTAAAGATCATGCTAAAGATTATAAGTATTCCTTGAAAAAGTTTTTTTCAAGAAATGACTATAACCATCTTGTGATATATTTGGCTTTTTATCTTAACGTCTAATCTGACAAGCTTAAAGAATTTAAAATGCATCAACCTGGAGCTTGTCAAGAAGCAAGATTTATTGCTGATGCTTTATATTCTTAAACTAGAAATGACACTTACTATTATAACCTGTTTACCTAATGAAAATAAAAAGAAAATAGAAATGTGTGCCTTTATTGTTGCCAGTTGTTTTGTTCCGGGGTACTTTAGGTCTTGAGGCACTCAACATGCTGAATTTAATGATTGTAATGCTTTTAAAGCAGCATATGTTCTCAAGGATGAATTTAATGCTGACATTGGCAACGCTTTGATTAAAAATTTTCATAAACATAAATGGTATCTTTCTCCAGCAGTAGTTGTGTTTCCACTAGTTGACTCTTACTTGGAAATGTTTGTCAAGTATCAGATTTTGAAGTCATTAATTTCCTTTCCAGTTCTAGAGCTAGAAAAAATAAATATAGAAAAATCTCATCCCGTTTTAATCTTCTCAAATAGCAATCTTTCCGAGCTTGTACTGCTGATAGCTGGCTTATATTTATATGCCTCGGAATTGGAAATCAAGTCAAAGATTGGGCTCATTTTCATCACAACTTTTCAAAAACTGAATCATATAGTGTTTTTGAAAATTTTGTTAAAGGATTTTGTGTAACTAACAACTGAGCTGAAAGAAACTTAATAAGCAACCTTTTTGAATATTCTAAAAAGAAAGAACAGCCTTAAAATATATTATTGATAGCAAGAGACGAGAGAAAAAAAGTAATTTTTATCAATTTATTTTTTCTATAAAATTTTTTTATTATAGTTCATTGTAAAATATTTCCTTTTGGTTCAGTTTCTTGTTCTTGCATGATAATATTTGCTAATGCTTAAAGGGATCCCAAACTCTCAACACATGTTGTGTTCATATTAAAGATAATGTTAAAAAAAAAGGTTTGAACCAAGTTTTTTTGATCAAAAATCAATAATGAATGCATATCAAGAAAAACTACTCTTGTCATTTTAGTCGAAGTTTGTCTTCTCCATTTTACTCAAAAAACCGGAGTCTTTAAATTATACATAGTAATTTACAGACTTTGTGTTTAATTCGTAAAAGTGTTGTATTTGACATCACGGTAGACTTTTGACAAATAAAAAATGTAATCAAACAAAGCTGCGTTTTTCTACTTTTATTTAAAAAGTATATTGTAGCATTTTTTTAACATACAGCAAAACAAATTTATTTGTATTATTTTTCTAAACATCCCAAAAATAAGTTTGTAAAAAGTAAAAATTAATAAATTATTTTTATTTTAAAGGAGCAACTTTTTTTTTATAGATATATCTTAATAACTTTTAGATTTATATACTTTATATTTACTGATATTTCTTTTGTTTTTAAATTAAAACAAATATTAAAGCTTTACTTACCAATTTTATGATTTTCATACAAGTATTTTACATTATATAGAATGTTACAAGGGCTCTCGTTTTTGTGCAAGAGAGCACAGTATTATACATTCTAAATCTTACTTAATTTCATTTAAACAATGGGAACTATTTTCTAACATCTCTGGTTTTTTCTAACATCTCATTTTTAACATCTCATTTTTATGCTATAACGTCTTTTGTTCTCCCGCTGAAAAAAGTATTGGTTAACAATTAATTTCATTTCAACTGACAGTATTATTTATAGGTATTTGATGTACTGTTAAATTTTTTTATTATTAAAATTTTTTAATCACGCTGATTTAACTTAAATTTTCAAAATGCCGTAACGCAGGTTAAAAAAAAATTATATTTGGTATTTCCCAATTTATGTGTCGTATTTGGCATTTGCCTCTTAACATGGAAAATCAAAAAACTAACTAAATTGACAAATAAAAGTTTTACAATAAATGCTACAATAATGCTACAAAATTTTTGCAACCTTGTAATAATAAATACAATTTTGTAATTAAAACAAAATAAGAAATACATGTTTTTCAAAATAAATTCAATTAAATATATTCTCACATGCCTAAATAAGATAAATTTTGTGAATATGTGAGAACACCTGATGAAAATTTTACTAAACAGTAGACAATGTGGCGAAAACTTTACTAAACAGTAGACAATGTAATCTTGTCATTTTAGTCGAAAATAAGCTTCGACTAAAATGACAAGATTAGTTTTTCTCAGTATGCATTCATTATTTATTTTTAATTGAAAAACTTGGTTTAAACCTTTTTTTTCAACACTATCTTTAATATGAACACAACATGTGTTGGGAGTTTGGAATCCCTTTAAGAGCACAATAAATTTAATTACATAGTAACTACATATATAATATTCTAGAATATTCTACTGTATCTAAACAAAAGTTAATATAATGGTATGTTCATATAAAAACTATTATTATGATAATTTCATATAAAAAGAATTCTTCTAGCCCTTCAGATAATCTTCAAATAATAGTTATATAATAATAGTTAGTGAAACTTTTAATGAAATAGTTATATAATAATAGTTAGTGAAACTTTTAATGAAATAGTTATATAATAATAGTTAGTGAAACTTTTAATGAAATAGTTATATAATAATAGTTAGTGAAACTTTTAATGAAATAGTTATATAATAATAGTTAGTGAAACTTTTAATGAAATAGTTATATAATAATAGTTAGTGAAACTTTTAATGAAATAGTTATATAATAATAGTTAGTGAAACTTTTAATGAAATAGTTATATAATAATAGTTAGTGAAACTTTTAATGAAATAAGAAAAATGCAAAGTTAGAATTTCAAACAATTCAAAAGTTATTATGTTTTTTTGACAACATCATTCATTTTTTGAATTGTGATTTTTGAACTTAAGAATAATTTTGAACTGTGAAATTTGAACCTATAAATAATTTTTAGGCTGTGTTTTTTTTTTTTTTTTTTTTTTTTTTTTTTTTTTTTAAACATCTTCGCTTCCAACAAGGCTGCAAGCAGCCACTAATTAAAGTTGGAAGTTACTGTAAGAGAAAAGATGAAGATTGTAGAGCAAGATACCGATTGACGGACGATTTAAAAGATTGCAAATTATACGAATCAGGAAAGCAAGATGAAGGAAGCGAATTCCAAAGAACTGATGTTCGAGGAAAAAAACTAGAAGAATAAGCGTTTTTGGAGCACTTAGGAACAGTCACAGAAAAAGGATGACACTTAATTGAATGACGAGTAACACGAGAATGAATTTTAGTAGATGGCACAAGAGACGCTAGCTCTTTAGAGCAGTGCCCATTATAGTATTTGTAGAAAAGAGAAAGAGAAGCAACATTACGACGATGTGATAATGGTTGAAGGTTGGCTGCAAGAGCAGGTCCAACTATGTTTACAATGCGTTTTTGCACCTTGTCTAAAAGAGAAAGGGCATCATTAGAAGATCCGCCCCAGATATGGCAACAGTATTCCATACAAGGCCGGATTTGAGATTTATAGAGGTAGAGAATAGAATCCAGAGTAAGAAAGTGGCGAGCTCGATAAAGAGATGCAACCTTAGCAGATGCTAATTTTGCAACCGATTTGATATATGGTTTCCAAGAAAGATTGGAAGTAAGAGTTAATCCTAGAAGATGAAGAGTAGGTGACTCATCGAGTACATCACCGTTCATAAACATAGGAAGATCTAAATTATTGCGATAACGATTGGCTGAAAAAAATTGAGTTTTATCTGAATTAAAGTTCACCAGCCACTGTGAGCCCCATGCTGTAGCAGAAGTGAGATCCTTTTCAAGCTCAAATGCCCCCTCCAGGCAATCAGAGGGTGTTGGTTTCTTATCACGACAAGAATAAATGGTAGTATCATCAGCAAACAATGCCACCTTAGATGTGAGGATATCTGGAAGATCGTTAATGTAAATTAAAAAGAGTATAGGGCCAAGGATAGAACCTTGAGGAACCCCTGAAGTTACAGAATAAGAAGAAGAGTGTTGTCCATCGAGGACAACTTTTATGCTACGATTGGAAAGGAAGGATTCAATGATCTTAAAGATGTTGCCGGATACACCATAAGAAGAAAGCTTATGGAGAAGACCAGCATGCCAAACTTTATCAAACGCTTTTGAAATGTCAAGAGCGATGGCCTTAACCTCTCCACCTTCATCTAATGCACGATAAAACCTGTCAGTTATTACTGTTAGCAAATCAGCTGTAGAACGAGAAGATCGAAATCCATATTGATGGTCAGAAAGTAAGTTATTAGATTCAAGATGAGAAATTAAGTGTTTGTTAATTAAAGATTCAAAAACCTTGCTTATGATAGGAAGAAGACTTATGGGACGGTAGTTAGACGAATCAGATCGCTCCCCAGAATTTTTGAAGATAGGGATAACAGATGCGGCTTTCCAGCAGGCTGGAAAACAAGACTCTGATAAGCACTTGTTGAATAGTTTTGAGAGTATAGATGACAGCTCTGGAGAACACTTCTGCAAGACAATAACAGGTATGTTGTCTGGGCCACAAGCTGTAGAAGAGTCTAGACAGGAAATCACTTTAGATACAGATGCTGAAGTGATATGAATGTCAAGCAATGAATCAACCTGTTTGTTGGCAATATCAGGTAGAACGCAATTAGTGGAATCAAGAGATGATATTGATGAAAAGTTTTTAGCAAACAGTTCGGCTTTGTCTTCAGGTGAGGTGACAAAGTCTGAACCATACAAGAGAGGTGGAATTATAGATTTGCCCTTATTATTGATATTATTAAAGATTCTCCAGAAGTCACGAGAGCCTAATTTTTGAGATGAGATACGAGATTTCATGACCTGAGAATAGCGGGTTTTGGCGTTAGACAAAACCTTTTTACAGTTGTTTCTAGCAGTAATAAACAGACGTCTGTTTTCTGGAGAATTGTTTTGCTGATAAATATGGAAGTAACGGTTTCGATTGGCAATCGCAGCAGCACAGTGTGAGGAAAACCATGGAGGAGAGTGAGGCTTGACCTGGAATCGTCGAGAGGGAATAAAAGATTCCATGCCAGCCTGAATCCACGAAGTTATATAAGAAGCACACTTGTCGACAGGAAGTTGAAAGATTTCTACCCAAGGGCCATCACGAAGAAAATCACGGAAAGAATCCCAGTCAGCTTTACTGTAGTTGTAAGAGGTTCGATAGTAGGGGTATTCAGGTGATGAAGAAGAATGAGATATTAGTTTTAAAGAGATCAAACTGTGATCAGAAGCACCTAAGGGTGAATGTGGAGAAACTGAGCACTGACTAGGATCAGAAACAAGACATAAGTCGAATAGAGAAGGTAAATGATTAGGGTTGTCAGGAAAGCGAGTTGGAAAGTTGACTATTTGAGTTAGGGATTGAGAAAGGCAAAAGTTGTGGGCTTTAATGCCTGCAGAGTCACTGACACTAGAGCCAAGCCATTCAGAGTGGTGAGCATTAAAGTCACCGACAACAACTATTTTAGCTGATGGATAAAGAGAGAGGGCTTGGTCAATATGATCAGAAATAACATCAAAAAGAGTACAGTCTTGAGATGAAGGAGATCGATATAGAACAAAGAGAAAGGCAATAGAGTGAAGTGGTGCTAAACGAAAGCACATGAAAGAATAGTCTGTGGATTCAAACCTAGTTTCACGACAAACAGGTGAATTCTTACGAATGTAAATGCCCAGGCCAAGCATGTGACTATTGGAGTCTTTACGAATCAGAGGAAGATAACCATCAACACTAAGATCACAAGATGAGACAGCCGAACTCAAATTAGTCTCACAAAGAGCAAGTAGGTCTGGTGAACTTTGCAAGAGATAAGACTCAACAGAAGAAAAGTTACTTCGAAGACCACGAATATTAGTGAATGATAGGTTTAGAGAACTTGGTGATGATGATGGTTTTTTGTGTTTTATAATTTTTGGTACTTTATTCATTTTTAAATTAGATTGAAGAACTTGACTCAAAGCATAGATAGTACTCAGAACACTGTTTAATAGCCCAAGCAATTGCCTCATTACTACTAATAAACCCTAAGCCGTAACAAAGGGCTCCAAATGTGGCCTCCGCAATGCACACCAAAAGTACAAACAGGGACACCATCCATGCGCAACATGGCACTGTTAATACTTTGATATTTTTCAGCTGTTGATGGAATCAGCCTCTCTGAGAGCTACCACAGAGTTCGGGAAACCTGACTACCAGCCGGCCTCAGAACCATAAAACTGAGTTTTAGAGCTGTACCCTCATAAGGAGATAATAGAATGAGTTGCCTAGTCATAAAAACAGTGACACAAGCAAACCCATGCATTGAGTCAAGAAGATCCAGCATTCAACATCCTAAACTGGAAACAATGTATTAAAAATACATCTGCGCCAGCCTAATAGATGAAGAAGGGGTGCGAGGCTGGTCAACAGATAGAATCTGTTTACCCCTTAAGTCTTTGCCTAGGAGGCCTTCTACAAGACAGTAGCTGGGTGCATTTAACATCTGCCCAAGATGAGTATTTTTATCGAGACACCATCTCTAGCCTTTACTCAACCAAGAGCCCCAAGGCAGGGGGTGTTTTAAATTGGAGTTGGCATCTCCTAGCCTTTGCCTAAAAAGGCGTATCCTACAAGGCAGCAGGACATGAAGCAGATTGTACTGGGTTACATGTTACCAGTAGCAGGATAACCTGATCTGACAACATCTGATTTTTGAACATGTGAATAATTTAGGCTCTAATAGAATATGGCTGAAAATTAATACTATTAAATAACATTTTAATTATAAAATGCAGCACTCAACATCAATAAAATGTGTACTTTATAAACCAGAAAAGGTTCACCATTTGGGTTAAAGTCTACAAAATTTGAAGAATTTAATTTATGGTCTGGTACTTTATCTTGTACACTGGATAGAGCTATTTTATAACTAAAAATCACATTTAAATATTTTTCTAAAATATTTTAATGTGACTTTTAGTTTAAAAAAATCTAGAATAACCATGTTGATTCTATACCAATCATAATGTTTGTGCTTAAATCTTTGATGTAGTATTAGCTCAATTACCAACTAGTGATTCCAACTATAAAACTTTTGTTAAATGTAATGTTTTTGCATTTCCAAAACAAGACATTCAATGTTTTAAAGTACTGCTTACAGGAAGTAACTTCTCTCAACTACTCCAGGTCAAGTCAGGTTTAGGATCATAATGATCGCCCTGCTACTGGTATCATGTAGCCATGTAACATGGGGCTCCTGCTTAAGTAAAGATTAGAGATCCAGCTACTGTCTTGTAGAAGGCCAACAAGGCAAAGTCTTTAGGGTTAAGCAGAATAGTTCTATTGATCAGCTTCATTTATTAGGCTGGTGTAGATATAAACCTGTTACATTGTTTCCTATCTAGGATAATAAATGCTGGATCTTCTTGACTCCACTCATAGATTTTTGCTTGTGCCTCTTTGATATTGGCTATGCAATTTTTCCTTGAAAATGGCTATACAAATCTCCTAATAAATACAGCTCTAAAATTCAGTTTAATGGTTCCAAGACTGGCTGCTAGAAATATTTCCTGAACTCTGTGGCAGCTCTCAGAGAGGCTGATTCCATCAACAGTTGTAAAATATCAAATTATTAACAGTGCCATGTTGTGCATGGTTGGTGTACCTATAATTGCTTTTTTTGATGTGTATTGTCAAAGCCATATAAGGAGCCCTAAAAGTTAAGACTTTGAATTAGCAGGACTGAGACAACTGCATAGCTCATTGCTTGGGATGCTATGCTCTATTTATGAATGAGTCAAATCCTCTTTAATTCAAACCATGGCTAAAGTAACCAAAAATATTAAACAAAAAAACATCACCACCACCTTACTGTTTTAATATATCTTTTACAAATATTTTTGGTCTTCTAAGTAACTTTCCATCGAATTTAAGCACTTGCAAAATTAATTAGGCTTGCTCTTTGTGAGACAAATTTAAATTTGGCTGTTCCTTCTTCAGATCTCAGTATTGATGGCTACTATCCTTTGATTACTAAATACTCCAATTGTCATGTGCTTAGCTTGGTCATACTTGTACATCAGTTCACCTACATGTTGAGAAATCAGGTTTGAATCTGCTGACCATTCTTTTATGTTCTTTCCACTTAGCACCTGTTTTTCTACTTTCTTTTTGTCTTAATCGTTCTCCGTTTTTCCAAGACTGCACTATTTTAGACTTTTTACCCTTTATAATGGTGCCATTCTTTTTACCCTTTATAACATTGTGCCAATATTATCTTATTAACATTGTGCCAATATTATTGTTATTTGTGACATTAATGCTCATTACATTGAATAGCTTGGTTCTAACACCACTGACCCTGCCAGCAGAGTCAGTGGTGTTAGAACCTAAAACTTCTGTATTTCAAATCTTTGGTGTCTTTCAAATCAGTGGTGTTAAAGCCTAAAACTTCTGTATTTCAAATCTTTTACTCAGATAGCTAACTTTGTGACTCCTTTTCCTGACAACCCTAATACCATGACTCCGTTATTTGTGTCTTGTCTTTGACCCTAGTTTGTGTTCATTTTTGCCTTGTTCTCCTTTAAGTGGATTTGACCATGCAATAATTTCTATAAATCTTTCATCTCGTACTTCGAACCCTATCATCGCACCACTTATTACTACTCTAAAGCTGACTGGGATTTACTTCAAGATTTTCTTTGTGACAGTCATTGGGCTAATGATTTTCTTTCTCCGACAATAAATGCGCCTCCTAACAAACCTAATCTCTTGGATACAGGCATGTATGGAGGCTTTTATTTTTTCTCACCGCCCCCAGTCAAGTCCACAGCATTTTTTTCTAATCTTCTAAAATCCTCAATGAGCAGTTGCAAAGTCAAGCCTTCGGTGACAATGTAAGGCTGTAAGAAGTGGTTTCTTCACAGCGACATGAGCTCGAAGCCCCACTTTTTGCAGCCTATTGCGGACAGTTCTATCTGCAATATTGACATCATGATCATCAGACATTAAAGCTTGTATTTCCACAGCAGAATGGCATACTTCTTCAAACTGAGGCGCACAATGGTCTAATCCTCTTGAGATGTTGTCTTTTTCGACTGTCTACTTCTAAACCTATCTTTTTCTTCCACTGTTTTCTTGAACTTCATCATTATTCCTGTCACTGTGTTCTTTAAAAACTTCATATCTGACGCAACTTTGCTGTAACTTTTGTGACTCTCAGTAACTTTAGCTACAATCATTATTCACTACTGAAAAGAGAATTTCTTACTTCCAGGCATACTTGTATAACTAGCTAATAAATTTATTAATTTTTAGTAAGTAGATCTATAAGAAAACACAAGAATAGTTTAAGACAGTATTAAAGCATCAAATAAATATAAATATATAAGTAATATCATTAACTATATCATAATACACGTAAATATCAAATAATAATTGTGCAACATATGGAAAACAACATGGTCAGTACAAACATTACACAATATCAACCAATTTATCTCAATACAAAGAATGCCAAACTGTAAAATAATTACTCATATGCGCAGTCTAATCATTTAAATCATTAAAATTAAAAGAACTACATTCTAACCTGTCATGCAAGTATTGAACAATGTGACATTAGTGATTCAAAATATGATTATTGATTTATTATTCATAACTGTTTGGGATAGCTGATCAAAACAACTTCACAATGGTCTTTGCTATGCATCACGTATCAATATTAAATTAAAACATCATTCTAAGTACATATAAATAACAAATTCTGTAAAATGAACTAAACTTGTGATTGGACACATGACTTTTTTCTGCCACTGTATGTACACAAAGAAATATTGTATGAATTTATTATTGATTTCAAAAAGACTTCAAAAACAACTTTTCACAATGTAAAGTTAAGACAATGCAAATTTTGTCATAGACGTTGACTCATTTATATATACTTTACATAATAGAGTGTATTTAGAGAAGACGTAAAAAGTAATAATATATTTTGCTTAATAATATATATAAAGCTTCAATAGTGATGCTTGATACTATATTTTATATTGAAAATAAGCTTAGAAAAAAAGTATCAATGTGATAGTGCAACCATCAATGTACCCAAAAAGTTATTATTAAATTTCCATGTAGTTGCTCTAAAGGTGCTCAAAAAGTGCTTTAAAAAAACATTTTTATTTGATATTTAAAACTGAAGAAGATTGTCTATGTACCAAATCTCAAGTCGCTACTTCATTCAATTTATTAAATATTGCTAATTAATAATGGGTGTACCGGAATGGACATTTTAAATTCCAGCTGAAACCCAATTTGCCGGTATTGTAAATAAATTCCGGCCGTAACAAGAATTATATTTATGTTATATTTTAACTTCAAGATTAAAGTGAAGACTGCACTTTAGTATAGTGGCTATATAATACATATTTATAACCTACAATATATATAACCTAATTCATTAATTTGATTCTTGTTTCATTTAAATTTAATATGTTGTTTTTATTTGTTTTTATAATTTTATGTATTAAAAGTTTTAACCTGCATAATATTTATATTTAAAACGATTACTTTATTTTATGTTTTTCCATTTAGGTTAAATTGAAATATTTACTGTATTAGGCATCCTATATTTTTTAACTTTATTAAATTTAAGTAACATTTAAAATGAGACTATTCTCAGAGGCAGGTAATATTTTGATGAAAAAAGAGCTATTTTATTGGCCAAAACTTAAGAGCAACTCTTTTTGTACCAAAATAGCCCTAAACTCTCTCTCTAAGAAATCCTTACATAATTGATTATTGCAAATAAAATTACAGCATGTTCGTTTAGAAATTTGTACTTTTTACCTAGGTTTACCAATAGTTCTTCATTGCCCAGTAGGACAATGATTTTATGATTTAATTTACATAGTCTGTGTCAAATGTCTTAAAAACTACAGGTAAAAAAAAAGTCTGGTATTCCGACCTGAAATATTGTAATTCTGGCCAAAACAAGAATGAACTAAAAGTCTCAAATCAGGCCAGAATTCTGAAAAAAACAGAATTCCTACAAACTAATAATAGAGGAGACTGTTAACGTGTTAGAGGTTCCAAATTTCAGAATATCCTAATATTATTAAACCTTACATGATATATAAAAAATGGCATATTCTGAAACATGGGGTGACATGAGCCAACTGATTTGACAAGAAACAACCCAAATCAAAAAATGTCCCTAAAAATTTTAATTGGTTACCATCTCTGCATTTTTATTTTCAACACCCTCAAAAATTGGTCAAGTAATAATTTGCTATATTTTTTCAACCACTGGAACTGAAACTATTCATAAAAAGAAAGAACTTAAACTATCACTAAAAATCAATAGTGCATCTACATCTTTATTTTCAGCATCCTCAAAAATGGTCATATACTAATTTGTCATTTTCTTCCACTGAAACTGAAATTATTCATAAAAAGGAGGAACTTAAACTGCCACTAAAAACCCATAATGATAGATATCCATCATTATTCATGATAGTTTAAGTTGCCTACATCTGGATGTAGTCAAAAAAAGAGGAAGAACATTAAGCTAAATTTTAAAACATAAAAACATTTAAAAATTTAAAACCATTTGGAATGAGGACCTCAATTTTGCATTTTTTTATGTTTGATTTTATAGGTACCAATGGTTAAAATTTGAAAAATATCTATGAAAGTAGGTGGAAAATTTTAATATATTTTATCCAACTTTTTCATGAAATTACTCATAAAATGCTGTATCATTACTTATTTTTCTTAAAACATTCAACAACAGCAACAACAACAAAAAACAGATATCTTAAATTTTTTTTTTATAAAGCTTCGATTATTTTTTTAAATTAAGAAATATTTGAATATATATTAGGGTGTTTCATATTTTATCAATTTTCGAAATCGAACTTGCGAATCGATTTATAAATTGACTATTTGTATAAAAATAAGTTTGAGCAAAAAAAAAAAAAAAATCTAATTTTTAGTGTCCCCGCCAGTTCGATTTTGGGCCAAAAATGATGGGTGTTTTAAAGGCCTGGCGGGGACCTTAAAATTTATCGAAATTTTTTTTTTATTCTTTTAAATGTTATATGTTGGATTGAATATTAATCACATAAATGGAGTATGTTGAAAAAATTAAGAAATTAGTCTACAGAATCTTTTAAAATTGGTGAAAAATCCAAATTTTCCATCTTAAAAATCTATTTTATCACTCAATCGCGTATAAAAAACATTTTTGATTTTCTAATAAACTGTTTCCAGACGCGGAAAAATCAATAACCTAGATTTTTTTAATAATAGTGTCAAATGAGGTATATACAGGTCTAAAAAAAAATTTCTTTTATCCTTCGAGGTAACCTAACTCTTACGCTAACCTTAATAGCCTAATAACAATTGTTTATTTTAGTTATTTTTATAATAAAAAAGACTTAATGAACTTACTGCAACATTGTTAAAAGTGGTATTGTTGTTATTAGTTTTATTGCTTCAAGATTAGAAAGTATATGGTAGCTTTTCAACTTTAAATGATTTTCTTGGTATTGTTGCAAAGTTTTTTTTGGTTTTGTAAAAAATAAAAAATAAAAAAGAATGATATGTTTAAGTATAATTAAATAAAAAATACATATTTACAAATCAATATTACATCATTAAATAAAAGTCATCATTTAAAAACTATATTATCTATTTTGCAATTGCTTGATATGTTAATTGCAAATCTTCTTTAGTCTTTGCCTTGTTAAGGTTTTCTCTCCTTTGGTGAATAGCTAGCAGTAAGTCCTGACGATCGTCTTCATTGTGAACGTTATTTACAAAGTCTGATACAACTTTAATAGATCTTTCAGAAACGTCGTTAACCACTGCAAGGTTGGAAACAAACTGGGAAAAAATCTTAAACTGTTCAATATACTCCCATAGTGGTGCCGGGCTGTTTAACCAAAGTTTATCATTTAGCTTAGTAAGGTTTAACAAACTAAATATGAACCAAGAGTTTTCTCCCACTAGTTGGGCAATACTTGGTGGTTTTTCTAGGTTAAAGTTAAGAGTTTTTAACAAATTTAATTTTTCGGAATGCTGAAAAAATTCAGGAACTGGTTTCGAAAAGACCATTTTTGCAACTTCTTCTCTCTCTGCAACAGAAATACCTTGGTCTAGAAGAGCCAGCGGAATTAAAGTTTCATCAAGGTACCATAAATGTGATTCCATTGAAACCATTGTGGCATCAATTCCATTTAAAATTGTTTCAGAATTCTGAACATATTGTTCTACGTAACCTCTATATTTTGTCATTTGCCAATAGGTTTTTATATCTTGGTAAGGCGCAGCGTAAGGTAAAGAAGTTTTTAAAAACTAGACGGTATAAAAGATTGAGATAAACTCAGCAGTAGACTGCACTTCGTTCTTTTGATCGTCTGTCAATTCATAAGACAGTTGCAAACTCAATATCCGAATCTTGAGATAATAAATAGCTTTGGACATAAAACGTGCATGAGACACGCACCCTGGAGCTTGAATTTTAAAATCTCTTTCAGGGCATAAGTACATTAGGGTTAGTTTTAATAACTCCTTGTAGTCTCCTCTGGAAAAAGTGTCTTTTTTTTAGAGCAATCTCGCAATATTTTACAGCATCGAGTTAATGGATTTTTAAGAAAGTGGTAGCAATAGATTGAGTGTCATATTTTACAAACTTTGAAGAGTCAATGCTACTTTTAATGTCATTCCAGTTTAATTGGAACCGTTTAAACATTAGGTTTTCTGGAGATTTAGTTTTTCCACTGCACTGTCTTTCACAGAAGTGTTTTAGATGTAACTCATAAACATGCCTCCTGCAAGCCAGCTCTAGTAGAATTGAGTTTTGTTTATGACTAAACCTGACATTTGTACCAGAAAGTCTTCCTGTATTTGTAGCTGTTGTATCAAAACATAAACCTTTCACGTCATCACATATTCCATACTCATCCAGTATTTTAACTAAAGCATCATATTGAGCTTGTCCAGTACCACAATCAATTGCTGGAATGCCAAGGAGCTTCATTTTACCATCAATATTTACCGAGACCGCAAATCGATCTCTTTTTGATTTTATACCTTCTGTGATGTCTTCGATAATTTTTCCATCAAAATGTGCTATTATGGGAAAAGTAGCTTTAGCGGTAGCAATTTTTACATTTTTCTTATATTGTTCAGCATTTTCCCGAATAGATTTTTTTTGAGCTCGCCAAATAGTTGAATGAGACACTGAAAAATCAGCCACATTTCCGCCTGAACTTACGATTAAATCCGTACATATATGCACTAGATCTCTTGATGAAATATTTTTTGAGACTGATGTCATGGCAATATCTTTAACAAAACCTTTCCTTAACTCTTGTTTTGCGTTACTTGGGCCGGATTGCGAAAAATCAAAAGAAATATCTGATTCTGTATTCACGTCACTGATATCTGAGAGAAGCTCTAGATCTGTAGTTGATTCGTCTATTTGGGGTAACTGTTTAATATTACAACTTTTTAAAGGCTTCTTATCTTTATTTACCGTTTTATATCTCATGTCTTTGCTCCCCAAAGTCATAAGACGACTGGACTTTTGGTCTTTTAAAAATTGGATATCAACATAGTATGAAAGTTTATCAAGGCTCGTTTTTTTTAAGATTTCCTTAATATTATCTTTACCAATCCAAAATACCTGCTTCCCCTTCTTTTTGAATTCTTCCCTAGATTTCTCTGCTGCTTTAGAGTCTTTATTCTTACTTTTCTTTAATGTCTCCCAACTATCGATTAAACGAGTAATATTATTCCTGAAAAAATTAAGATAATACATTAAATAAAATAGAAATATTAACTTTAAGATGCAACTTATATTTTGCATTATTAAGCTATAATCCACACGTAATAACAACTAAAAAAATTAGTTGCAGTGGTACTACAAAAAAACCTTAATCATCTACTAGCTTATTAAGTTCGAATGATTATACAAATTTATAATAACTATTTTATTATAAATTGAAATTATAAAACTTACCTTATAGATTTATCCGTTAATAATCCATCTTTATAACCTCTGCCTAACCATGGTTTTTTTAGTGCAAAAAGAATACAGTTGTCAGGGCAATTGACAAGTCCGGAGCACTTTGCAAATTTATCAGGCCCATCAGTACAACCAATAAACCTTTTGGATGGAGTTAACTTGTTACTAGATCTTTTAAACTGAAAGTTAAGAATTAATTCTTTATTTGTTGCAAAAGTTATCTGAGTTAAGTTTTCTATAAGGCTTTCTTCTTCAAATAAATAAGCTCTAGCTTTTAGTCTCGTAATTTTAGCCATTTTGAATATTATTTAAAAAAATATTAAAGCACTTATTATTAGTAACGCAAATTTAGTTTAAATACTTTGTCTTCGCACTGGAAAGTAGTTGTTAAATTTTAAATTATTATTTAAGTACCTTGGTATATACATTTTCTAAAAATATTTTCCGATCAAATTTCCGGATTTTCAATTTATTGCTCTCTAATGTTTATTAAGTAGGGGCCATTAAGGTTAGTGTGCGGGGCATGTTACTCCATGGATCCAATTATTATTTTTTTTAGACTTCATTTAACACTAATAAAAAAACTATTCAAATTATAGTTTTTTCCGGGTTTGGAAACAGTTTATTAGGGTATAAAAAAAGTTTTTTATACGCCATCGAGTAATAAAATAGGTTTTTGTGAAAAAAAATTTGGATTTTTCACCAATTTCAAAATATTATGTAGACTAATTTCTTTATTTTTTCGACATGCTCCTTTTATGTGATAAACATTCAATCCAACATATAACATTTAAAAAAATGTTATATGTTGGATTGCCAGGCGTTTAAAACACCCGACAATTTTGGCCCAAAATCGAACTGGCGGGGACTCTAAAAATCAAATTTTTTATATTTTTTTTTGCTCAAACTTATTTTTATACAAATAGTCAATTTATAAATCGATTCGCAAGTTTGATTTCAAAAATTGATAAAATATGAAACACCCTAATATATATATATATATATATATATATATATATATATATATATATATATATATATATATATATATATATATATATATATATATATATATATATACTACTGTGATCGAAAAGTAAGGTGAATTTTTTTATAAAATGAAAAATCTTTATTTATTCTTCCAAATCTGTATCGTCCCCCTCCAATTAATTCCCCCCGGCCCCAAAGCACTGTTGCCAACGTTTTTTCCAGTCTTTGAAGCATGCCGAAAAGTCCTCGGTAGGGATAGCCTTCAATGCGCGTGCCGATTCACGTTGGATCTCTTCAATGGACTCAAAACAATTTCCCCGGAGTGGTCTCTTGAGCTTTAAAACAGCCAGAAGTCGCACAGTGCTAAGTCGGGCGAATACGGTGGTTGTGGAGCAACATGGGTAGAGTTTTTGGCGAAAAACTCACGAAGAACCAGTGCTGTGTGCGAAGGCGCATTATCGTGGTGCAAAATCCAAGAGTTATTGGCCCATAATTCCGGTCTCTTTTTGCGAATAGCTTCACGCAAACGTCGCATAACGCTTAAATAATATTCCTTGTTGACAGTTTGGCCAGTTGGAAGGAATTCGTAGTGCACGACACCACAATAATCAAAGAAAACAGTCAACATGACCTTGATTTTTGAGCGACTTTGACGTGGTTGCTTCGGTCTCGGCTCGCCTTTTTCACCGTATTCACTTGATTGGTCGGTTGTTTCAGGGTCGTATGCGTAGACCCAAGTCTCATCGCCAGGAATAATTTGTTTGTAGACGTCTTGATAGTCAGAAAGCATAGCTTCACACGTTTTAACGCGACGCTCATTTTCAAAGAAATTGAGAAATTTCGGCACCAAACGTGATTTGAGTCTTATGAGGCCCAAATGATCCTTCAAAATTGCTTGCACCGACCCAAATGATATTTCAACCATGTCAACAAGGTCTCGAATGGTTAACGGACGATTTGCAAGCCCCAATTCTTTGATTTTGTTGATGTGGCGATCATCAATTGAAGTCGATGGTCGTTCGGAGCGTTCCAAGTCATCAACACGTTCTCGGCCTTCTTTGAAGTCTTTGTACCACTTGTAAACATTTTTTTGAGACATAGTCTCTTCACCGAAGGCCTTTTGCAACATTCGATACGTTTCAGCAGCAGAAATATCATTCCGCAAACAAAATTTAATAGCACTTCTTTGCTCAACAAAATTAGACATCGTGAAAATCGCCGAATGCACTTTTGGTACTTCAGAAACAAGCGTAAACAAAAAAAATAATTATGAGTTTGACATGTAATTTGGCGCAAATGTTAATGACATTCCTACCAACTTAAAAATAAAAAAGATTGGACGATTCGAATAAGGCGGGAAGTTTAAATTAAAAATTCACCTTACTTTTTGATCACAGTAGTATATATATATATATATATATATATATGTAAATTATGTTAGTGTATTTTACAAATAGAGTGCTCAATGTTCTTAAAGAACAGAGCAATAATAAATTAAACTCTTCCTGATGATCCAGCAATGGTGAAACTTAAAGTAGAAGATAAAAGTTAGATGTGCTTTTTACAAATTTATATATATATTTATATATATATATATATATATATATATATATATATATATATATATATATATATATATATATATATATATATATATATATATATATATATATATATATATATATATATATATATATATATATATATATATATATATATTGAATACATCATTAGTTGTTTTTTTTTCAGTTTATAAATCTTTAAATATTTATTGTATGAACTACAATGAAATATTAAAAAAATGTTAAGGATGTAGTTAAAAAATATTAAATAATAAAGTATTGCATAAATACATATATTTTTATATTAAAGTTTATTTTTAAATTGAAGTACTCTTATTTCTTATTCATTTAATTCATTGAGAGATATTTTTAAATATTACAATGAAAAATAACACTTATTGAAACTTAGTCAATTGAAAAAATATAGTTGTAAACAAAAAATAAAATATAAAACAACACTCAATATTACCTTTGTTTCAGTATCGTAAGACCCATCAGCCAATCGAAAACTTATACTTGTAAATAAAAAGTAAAACATAAAAAAGCAAACTTTCAATTAAATATAGAATCAAAATATTTAATGAAGAACTAACAATTTTTATTCTTCTAAATTTTGTTGGATAAAAACAACATACCTAAAAAGTTTCCAACAACTTCTATTGTTTCTTGCTTAAAAAAAAGCATTTTTTTAAAGCAAGAAACAATGGAAGATAATATAATAAATTGGAGAAGATTTTAAGAACTAATAACCAATGCAAAATAAGCTGAGCGTATTTTAAAAACATTTTTAAAATACATGACCAAAAAGCATAAACATTAAAAAGCATAAACAGCAGGTTATAGCATGATTTATGGTTAAATAAAATTTATAAACAAAGGATGAAGAGAATATATGAACAATGGTGTGAGAGAATATATAAACAATGGTTGAAGAGAATTTATGAACAATGGTTGAAGAACTGAAAAATATTATTAATAGTTATGCTTTTTAGTTAAAATTTTTGATCAAAAATTAATATAATAATTGAAAAGCATAATTAAAAAGCAAAACTAAAAACCATAATAAAAATGTGAGCAACTGGCATCTATGACTTTTAGTATTTTTATCAACCACATATGATTATTAAAATATTGTGGCCACAGATGATTTCTTTAATAAACAGGAATTATTAGTCAGGGTTAAAATGTTTTAATATTTTTAACAATATTTATCTGCTTTAAAAAATAAAAATGTTAAATTTACTCTTAAAACAATTACTAAATAACTGCAATCTAGAAAACTTGAAAACTCAATCATTCACTTGTTTTTTGGTAATCTTTCCAATTTTAGTTTTATTTAAAATTGAAATATTAATATAGATAAAACTCTTCCATTTTGAGAAACTTTCCTTTCTTGATTTTTAAATGTAAAAAATTTTAGCAATACCTTTAAGTCACAAATTTGAGGTGTGAAATAAAAGATTAAAAATTTATTGTAAACCATGTAAAATAGTTTAAAATTTTAAAACTTGATATAATTATATCAAATAATTTTAATTATATACTTTTAAGATATTTTACGCTGATTTTACTTGTATTTTTTGTGTGCTGATTTTTACTTGTAATTTTGTCTATCATGAAGCATTTATGTAATTTATGTTTAAATATTTATTTTAACAAATTATTGAATGTTATCTGTTATTATTGTATAAAAATATATAATGTGTGTATATATATGAATATATATATATATATATATATATATATATATATATATATATATATAATATATATATATATATATATGTATATATATATAATGTATATATATATATATATATATATATATATATATATATATATATATATATATATATATACACACATATGTATATCTATATATATTTAAACTTAATAAATTATTGAATATTATCTGTAATTATTGTATGAAACATATGTGTGTATATATATGAATATATATACATATATATATATACACACACATATATATGTACATATATATATATATATATATATATATATATATATATATATATATATATATATATAATATATATATATATATATATATATATATATATATATATATATATATATATATATATAGATATATATTTAAACAACTTTTTTCATTTAACACTGTGTTTCATCAACTTATATTTACTTAATAAATCACAATTTAGATTTACTTAATAAATCTAAATTGTGGAATATGCTGACACTATTATAAAAAGAATTCTTTAGAATTAATTACTTTTGCTTTTTTCAAAAAAAAAATTTTTAAAAGAGCTGTGGAACAGTTTTTTACGCATTACTATTAAATCATTGTCGCAATAAAGGCCTAAATCATTTATATTGATTATTTTACTTAATAAATCTAAAATATATAGTCCAACAAATTCAAAAATTTCTGCTCCACCATAACTGCCCAGGATTGCAAACAAAAAAACAATTGTCCAATGAGTGGAAGTTGTTTATCCAAAAATATGGTATATAAATGTATTGTTTCCTCTCTAAATAGCAATATTTACAAAAAATGCATGCCATGCATACAAGAAAAATTTAAAATTATTACACATGCAAACCAAAAATGTTTATTAAACAAAAAATCAGAATTGATTTCTAAATGTAGGCACGAAAATAAGTTTCACTTAAAAAACTATAAAAATAAGTGAGCTCAAATAACAACTACATTAGGCCCCCCCCCCCTTTCTTTATGAAAAATATTTCAAAAAAACCAAAAGTAATAAATTTTAAAGAATTTTTTTTATAATAGTGTCAGTTTATTTCATAAAAGTGTAAAAGTTTACAGTAGTTAAGACATTTGTGACTTGTAATTTATTATTGAGTCTTTATTGATGAAACACAGTGTTAAATGAAATAATTTTGTTAAGTGATTTTCTACTACTACTACTACTATATATATATATATATATATATATATATATATATATATATATATATATATATATATATTTATATATATATATATATATATATATAAATATATATATATGTATATATATATATATATATATATATAAATATATATATATATATGTATATATGTTTATATATATATATATATATATATATATATATATATATATATATATATATATATATATATATATATATATATATATATATATATATGAAACACGGTGTTAAATGAAATAGTTTTGTTTAGGGATTTTGAGATTTGGATGTTTGAGGTTAAATTGAAGTGTTTGAGTGTTTTTTCGGCCGAATGCTGACCCTAATTCCGAGGGTTGTATATGTATATGTATATGTATATATATATATATTTATATATATATATATATACATATATATATATATATATATATATATATATATATATATATATATATATATATATATATATATATATATATAAATATATAGATCTATAGTTTGTTGGCTTTGGGAAGAGCGGAAGGAAAAAAGTGATTCTTACGCCAACACATACGTCACTTTTAATTACTTTTGACTTTCGTCCAACATTTCCGTGTTGGACGAAAGTAAAAACCATTAATTTAATTACAAATAAATCGTTTTTTAAAAAAACCACAAAAACGCAAATTTAATTGACCAGAATGTTTTAAAAATATTGTGAATGATTTTAACAATATAAACAATGTTTTTATTTTTATTTTTTTTAATAAAATGTTTTTATTTTTATTTTATTAAATAAAATGTTTTTATTTTTATTTTTTTTTACTGTGAATCATGCGTGGAGTGTTGCTACATTGACTATCTTATAGCCTGACTCGCAAGGGAGTGCTGCTACATCGACTGACAAATAGCCTGACTCGCAAGGGAGTGCTGCTTCATTGACTGACAAATAGCCTGACCCGCAAGGGAGTGCTGCTACATCGACTGAGGGTTTGGATGGGGCAGGCAGTCTATCATTATTAAAAAAAAATTCCGGTCTTGCATTTCAATTTTTACTTTTTGTCAACAAAATATGAAAAAAACTTTCGGACAACATCTAGGGGTTGTATATATATACATATATATAAATATATATACATATATGTATGTATGTATGTATGTATGAATGTATGTATGTATGTATGTATGTATGTATGTATGTATGTATGTATGTATGTATGTATGTATGTATGTATGTATGTATGTATGTATGTATGTATGTATGCAGTATGTATCTATGTATATATATATATATATATATATATATATATATATATATATATATATATATATATATATATATATATATATATATGAAAAACGGTGTTAAATGAAATATATATATATATATACATATATGTATATGAATATATATATATATACATATATGTATATGAATATATATATATATACATATATATACATATGTATATATATATGTATCTATGTATATATATATATATAT